>NC_090253.1:1682300-1709800 GCF_037325665.1 Littorina saxatilis
TAAAATCAGTCGCCGTCAAGGAGCCAAGCTCGACTCATGTTTTTCGTAACACTTTAGCAGACGGGCTCCTGTTTTAGGTATCTGACTGAAGAAGGATGAAGACTGACGAACTTTCCCTATCAGTCTACGTGATATCTTCCATTTTCATATTCATGCCAGGCCGGCGACTGTACTAAATGTTGGCTTTACACTCTTTTGAGGTATGTTTGAAACAGGTTATATTTTCATGTCATGTTGTCGTATGTGAGAAGAGTGACTGGTTCTGTGTTTAACGTTATTGTGTAGGCCTAAGCTATTGTGCTACACTGCTTAAACATGTGAGGGTTTTACGTAACGTTTTCTTGGTTTTAGAAAACAGGAATTAACGTGTAAATAATTATATTGGCTCATGCAGCTTAATATGTTGGACGAGTGAGTATTTTTATTGTGCGAGTGAAAGAAACTAAAGACAAGTTGATTTATGGACTATAAACTTTACAGTGTTCCAACTGGGGGGTTTTCATCGCCGGAGGCTGAACTGAACCAGTCAACTGCGGCTTGTGGACATGACCATGGCATGGAGAGCTGGCAGGGTTCTACAGTTAGCCGCCGAGACGAACTGGAAGGATCAAGGACTACGTCAAGCAATGGTCGCGGTGTCGTGAGGACTGGTGCATCCTTGTCAGTCGTCTGAAGGACTTACAGCCATACCAACATCTTGAAAGCCGAAAGATGGCAGTAGGGTAACGTACAGTAGAATATCTATTCGTCTTACCTGTTAAGCTGCTTTGTTTGAGCCAAAAGGTGTCTGCGTCTTGGACTGTAGAGTTTCTTGTGGTGTTGTCGGCCTAGGGTACTGGTCGAAGCCCGGAAATGATTTTGTGATGTAAAAAGCTTTGTAAACAATAATAATTAGTCTTGGCAGTGTCAAGATCCATTTAACACCAGGTTTTTGCGTGTGTGAGTGCGTGTGCGCTTGTGCCTTGTAAGCTACGGTAGCGGACAACTATTCAGATTACATTCAAGTCTGTAAACAAATACTAAATTTATAGAGTTGTGTAGAGGCATTTATGATTGTCTAAAAACCGGGCTATACCACTCCATAACATAGCCACATGTTTGACGCATCAAAGTCTTGAAGTTTCAGACCCGCTCCTAACTGTCGCGCTTTTCTCTGCAAGTCTTTTTTTCTAACAACTCCAACTCCTCCGACTTCACAGTCCGACAAGGGTGCAGTTTCAACTTTCGCTTTTCTCTGCCAGTTTCATGCTGCAGAAGGATATCTCTGTTAGCTCGCCACATCCTAATTTGTTTTCTGTCCACACCAAACTCTTGAATTCTACTGAGTAAGATTTTCGCTTCGGCATTTTCTTGGAAAGAAGCGCCAAAAGCAAGGGGAAGAAACTCTGACACGACATTCTTCGGCATTCCTTTTTTCTCTCCCTGTTCTCGATTTTTCGTGGTTTTTTTTTAGCCATGCAAAAGTGGGGGGTGGGCGTTTACTCGGTACTTCACCTTTTGCACGGATTTTGCTCCAAAGTGGGGGATGGACGTTTACAATGTTATGGGCTTATACTCGGTACTTTACGGTAAATGTGAAATGTGTGTATATGGGTGTGGCAAACAAACAAACAAACCATGTGAACCCCCCCGGGCCGCAGGCCTTCGATGAAGTGATTGAAAAAAAAAGGATGTTCCCAAATGGTTCAATTCTCATTTGGTCTGATTCTCAAATGGTACCGGTATACTTCCCCCCCCCCTGGCCGCAGGACTAGAATTTGTAAAAAAATTAATAATTTTTTTTTTTTTAAACATTAAAAAAATTAATTAGAGTAAAACAAAACATTAAAACGTTCATAATCAATAATAATAATAAACAAGAATTTAACACACAAAAAAACAAAAGAAAAGATAACCGCCCATGCTGGGAATCGAACCTTGATCGCTTTCGCCGTAGCCGAACGCCTTTCCACCACACCACAAAATCTTCATTGCTCCGTCAGTGAATTTAGTGCTATTATACCTAACCGCTACTGGCAGACATGGGCCGATCGATCGACCGGTAACTTCCACATTCTTCCACACAGCTTTGTCAGTTGTTGAGGCCTTGCAAGATTTTGACGGCAACAATAATTATTGTAGTTCTCTAAGACTTTATTTCTGTTTGATTTGTAATATGTTGGGAAGACATATTTATCAATTGATCAACAAAATAAAACATAATAAAAAACGACACAACATTGTTAAAATTATTATTGGCCAACGTTGAACGTTTACGAAGGCCTCAATCTTCACGCGCATAGACGAGATTAATAGGTGCTTGATTTTGGTATTTTGAATTACATAACATTAAACCTTTGTTGGGCTTCATGGTCATGGCAACAGCCATAATAATATTACATGATGTATAATATTATATTTCAGCATATGTGAATTACATGTCATCATACCAAACTGTCATACATTTTTATTCCTACATTATTCTGATTGATCACAACCAAACCTACTATCATTGGACACATCCAAATGCAAGCGCCTGTTCTTGACAATCTCCCACTGATCTAAAAAAATAAAATCAGTGCAATTTCCTGGGTCGGGCTTTGCCACAGACACTCACGGTTTGGCCTGTGGGTAAAATGTACAATGTATTTTCTGATTTGTGCACAAAAGCTTTTTTTTTCTTCTTTTTTTTAACATAACAATGTTTAATGTCACTGTATGTTTGAAAGACCATGGTCACATTTGTAAAACAAATGTTAAATTAGAAAATAAATAACATTTTGGTTCATGATTTTTTCCTACACCTGTGCTGAAAATAAGATATAAAAATGTCGGTATATAAGTCACTCAAATACTGCAAAGTATGAATGGTTTGAGTTTGTTGCGGTTGACCCGGCACAGTTCGACCTATGATGTTTTTGTTGAACAATTTTGCCGCCACCCCTCCCATAGGATGACGTATTTCACAACTTTCTGTGTTACACAAACTCAGTGATGACCAATTTTGCCTTCACCCCTCCCATAGGGTGACGGATTTCACAACTTTCTACTGATGAACAATGTTGCCTTCACCCCTCCCATAGGGTGACGGATTGTCACAACTTCCTGTGTACACAAACTGATGACGTATTTCACAACAAAATGGCGCTGCCCATGGTCAACCTCGAAACTATCCGTATGAATGGGGGCCTCCTGGCCCCCATAACATACGTCTCGCGCGCGTGGTGTAAAAACCTCTTCATGTTCCGATTAAACATCTCTTGTCTCCTTCCCCTGTCTCGTCAATTAGGTGTCTGGGAGGTTCCAGAGTGCCAGACTTTACCATTCTTTGGCTGACCTTTTTAAGGCTCTTAAAAGTCTGTGTGGTTTCATGGATTGTTAAGCGACTTTACATTTACGGAGATTGATCGGATTCTTTGCCATCAGTGTTTCTGTTTGTCTGCGCTAACTGTCTGTTGGTATGTGTGTAGGTTTTGTGTGTGCGTGTGTGCGTGCGTGCGTGCGTGCGTGCCGTGCGTGCGTGCGTGTGTGTGTGTGTGTGTTTGGGTCTGTCTGTCTGTCTGTCTGTCTGTCTGTGTGTGTGTGTCTGTCTGTGTGTTTGTCTGTGTGCGTAAATGTGTGTCTGCCTCGAAGTGTCTGTCTTTCTGTTTGACGAGTTAGTTGTTATTTCAGGTTATTGTTCTTCGGGACAACTGACATGTTGTTGGCTTTGGGCTGCATATATTGCAAGATCTTGTTTGTAAACATGTGTTGATGACCACCTGCCTTCCTCTTTAACCCTTCTTTGCCCAATAACTCTCTACTCTCTCAGCCATCCCTCCCACACTTCCCACTCTTACCCTTTCTCTTTGCCAATCACATATTCCCAGCTTACAAGACCAAAAAAAAGAAAAAGAAGAAAATACTCTAACAACAAGTCGCGTAAGGCGAAAATACAACATTTAGTCAAGTAGCTGTCGAACTCACAGAATGAAACTCAACGCAATGCAACGCAGCAAGACCGTATACTCGTAGCATCGTCAGTCCACCGCTCATGGCAAAGGCAGTGAAATTGACAAGAAGAGCGGGGTTTTAGTAGTTGCGCTGAGAAGGATAGCACGCTTTTCTGTACCTCTCTTCGTTTTAACTTTCTGAGCGTGTTTTCAATCCAAACATATCATATCTATATGTTTTTGGAATCAGGAACCGACAAGGAATAAGATGAAAGTGTTTTTAAATTGATTTCGAAAATTTAATTTTGATCAGAATTTTTATATTTTTAATTTTCAGAGCTTGTTTTTAATCCAAATATAACATATTTATATGTTTTTGGAATCAGAAAATGATGGAGAATAAGATGAACGTAAATTTGGATCGTTTTATAAAAAAAATATTTTTTTTACAATTTTCAGATTTTTAATGACCAAAGTCATTAATTAATTTTTAAGCCACCAAGCTGAAATGCAATACCGAAGTCCGGGCTTCGTCGGAGATTACTGGACCAAAATTTCAACCAATTTGGTTGAAAAATGAGAGCGTGACAGTGCCGCCTCAACTTTCACGAAAAGCCGGATATGACGTCATCAAAGACATTTATCAAAAAAATGAAAAAAACGTCTGAGGATATCATACACAGGAACTCTCATGTCAAATTTCATAAAGATCGGTCCAGTAGTTTAGTCTGAATCGCTCTACACACACACACAGACAGACAGACACACACACATACACCACGACCCTCGTCTCGATTCCCCCCTCTATGTTAAAACATTTAGTCAAAACTTGACTAAATGTAAAAACTAGCCGGCACGTGCTAAGCTCCGATCATGTACAGGAACTTTGGCCCTGGCGGAAAAGCGGGGAAAGTGTTTGTCCCAGAATTCCGCGGGAGACCCGGATTCCTTCCTACCACGAACACCAGGGGAGATGACTAAAATAGCACACCGGTTTTCGCAAGCGTCACACTCCGCGGCTTCCGATGTCAATGATGTGGACTTTTTTTCTCTCTGGTGCGGAAGAATCTGGTCTAAAATTTATTTTTGGGGTGGATTTTGCGAAAGAGCACCGTTCCAGGCTGAACTTTTCAACTACAATGGTAAAAAAACTATAAAACGAATCTGTTTCCGGAGTATTACGTTACCAGAATATCTACCGACGCCAGACGGTAAACAAGTTTCCGATCAGAAATGTCCAAGCTGGGAAAAACAAACTGATGTATATTTAGTGCGGGAACTGACGAAAATAGCGGTTTGGAGTTGAGGGTGAAATGAAATAATTAATGTTTTGATGGATGGATACGACGATGAACAAACACAAACACACACACAAACCGTGACACACTTACACACACACACACACACACACACACACACACACATACACACACACAAACACAAACACACACACAAACCGTGACACACTTACACACACACACACACACACACACACACACACACACACACACACACACACACACACACACACATTCCGTCGTTTGTACGTGTGTGCACGTGTGTGGTTGACGGAGAACAGAGACATTTTTTTTTATTCAACTGTCTTCGGAAATTCGCTGTCTGCTTGCGTTGACGACAGTTCCGTTCAACAGGCAGCCATTTAAAATGATACGACACCAATTAAGCTAACAACAAGTCTCTTTTTGACCCTCTTTTCCAAAGGTGAATCTCTGACGTCAGAAGCAAAACAAAGTTCGAGAAGACGTCACAATGCCAATAAGTGCCTTATATTAAAACAAAAGTTATATGTATCTAAGTCTCCCGAGGACATTGCAAAAAGTTTCGAAAATGAAGTTTTTCTCGGTGACTGTGTTCATATTAGCAGCAGAATCTACTTTTAAAGTCACCACCACATGCATGCGTCAGTACAGTTTGGGATTAAGAGGACACGCCACATGTATGCGTCAGTACCTTATGGGATTAAGAGGATACGCCACATGTATGCGTCAGTACCGTATGGCATTAAGAGGATACGCCACATGTATGCGTCAGTACCTTATGGGATTAAGAGGATACGCCACATGTATGCGTCAGTACCGTATGGCATTAAGAGGATACGCCACATGTATGCGTCAGTACCTTATGGGATTAAGAGGATACGCCACATGTATGCGTCAGTACCGTATGGCATTAAGAGGATACGCCACATGTATGCGTCAGTACCGTTTGGGATTAAGAGGACACGCCACATGTATGCGTCAGTACCTTATGGGATTAAGAGGATACGCCACATGTATGCGTCAGTACCGTATGGGATTAAGAGGATACGCCACATGTATGCGTCAGTACCTTATGGCATTAAGAGGATACGCCACATGTATGCGTCAGTACCGTATGGGATTAAGAGGATACGCCACATGTATGCGTCAGTACCGTATGGCATTAAGAGGATACGCCACATGTATGCGTCAGTACCGTTTGGGATTAAGAGGACACGCCACATGTATGCGTCAGTACCGTTTGGGATTAAGAGGACACGCCACATGTATGCGTCAGTACCGTATGGCATTAAGAGGATACGCCACATGTATGCGTCAGTACCGTTTGGGATTAAGAGGACACGCCACATGTATGCGTCAGTACCTTATGGGATTAAGAGGACACGCCACATGTATGCGTCAGTACCTTATGGGATTAAGAGGACACGCCACATGTATGCGTCAGTACCTTATGGGATTAAGAGGACACGCCACATGTATGCGTCAGTACCTTATGGGATTAAGAGGACACGCCACATGTATGCGTCAGTACCGTATGGCATTAAGAGGATACGCCACATGTATGCGTCAGTACCGTTTGGGATTAAGAGGACACGCCACATGTATGCGTCAGTACCGTATGGCATTAAGAGGATACGCCACATGTATGCGTCAGTACCGTTTGGGATTAAGAGGACACGCCACATGTATGCGTCAGTACCTTATGGGATTAAGAGGACACGCCACATGTATGCGTCAGTACCTTATGGGATTAAGAGGACACGCCACATGTATGCGTCAGTACCTTATGGGATTAAGAGGACACGCCACATGTATGCGTCAGTACCTTATGGGATTAAGAGGACACGCCACATGTATGCGTCAGTACCGTATGGCATTAAGAGGATACGCCACATGTATGCGTCAGTACCGTTTGGGATTAAGAGGACACGCCACATGTATGCGTCAGTACCTTATGGGATTAAGAGGACACGCCACATGTATGCGTCAGTACCTTATGGGATTAAGAGGACACGCCACATGTATGCGTCAGTACCTTATGGGATTAAGAGGACACGCCACATGTATGCGTCAGTACCTTATGGGATTAAGAGGACACGCCACATGTATGCGTCAGTACCTTATGGGATTAAGAGGACACGCCACATGTATGCGTCAGTACCGTATGGGATTAAGAGGATACGCCACATGTATGCGTCAGTACCGTATGGCATTAAGAGGATACGCCACATGTATGCGTCAGTACCGTTTGGGATTAAGAGGACACGCCACATGTATGCGTCAGTACCGTATGGGATTAAGAGGATACGCCACATGTATGCGTCAGTACCTTATGGGATTAAGAGGACACGCCACATGTATGCGTCAGTACCTTATGGGATTAAGAGGACACGCCACATGTATGCGTCAGTACCTTATGGGATTAAGAGGACACGCCACATGTATGCGTCAGTACCTTATGGGATTAAGAGGACACGCCACATGTATGCGTCAGTACCGTATGGCATTAAGAGGATACGCCACATGTATGCGTCAGTACCGTATGGCATTAAGAGGATACGCCACATGTATGCGTCAGTACCGTTTGGGATTAAGAGGACACGCCACATGCATGCGTCAGTACAGTTTGGGATTAAGAGGACACGCCACCAAATAGGCTAACCAAGACGTCACAGCTCTCTTCAAGAGTGGAAGTTCTGACGTCAAAAACAAATCCTATTTTGCGCATAGCCGTGTCACACTCAACGTTCCAACACTAACTGGTGTGTTGTGACGACAATGATAATGACACACCTCTAACCGCTTATGGGACGAATCGAAACAAACAATTGGGTTAGGGGGGAGGGAAGGAGTATCCCTTTAAAGACATCCGGCAGATAAGGCAGAACTCTGCCAAAATCTTCTTTCACAATATAAGCCTTGCCTCATCATAATTTGCATTATAATTCGCATCAGGGCCTGGCCTAACATGATCCTACGATGTCTTTTCCTAAAGTAGTTCACAGTTGCAGTCCGACGTGGCTACACACGGCACAAAGATGTTTTATCAGGAGCAAAAGTTCAAATTCAGCTGCCTCCTTTTCTGCGATAGCGATTATATTCTTTTTAATGTCTATCGTCTTCTCCACTTCCGTTTCCGGTGGAGGTCAACGCATGTCAGATATATAGCAATCCCAAAAATAAACCGAGTAATTTATAGATTGAGAATTCTCAGGAAAGTAAAGACTTTTCTCTTATTTTCTGCAGTTAAAACTGTACATTTTATCCCCTCCGTCGTCTTTATATGTAGGAATTTGTTTCAGAGTAGAACGGATGAGGAGGAGGGGAAAAAAAGGAGAAAATTTGTTTGTTTGTTTGCTTAACGCCCAGCCGACCACGAAGGGCCATATCAGGGCGGTGCTGCTTTGACATATAACGTGCGCCACACACAAGACAGAAGTCGCAGCACAGGCTTCATGTCTCACCCAATCACATTATTCTGACACCGGACCAACCAGTCCTAGCACTAACCCCATAATGCCAGACGCCAGGCGGAGCAGCCACTAGATTGCCAATTTTAAAGTCTTAGGTATGACCCGGCCGGGGTTCGAACCCACGACCTCCCGATCACGGGTCGGACGCCTTACCACTAGGCCAACCGTGCCGGTGATGATGATGATGATGATGATGATGATGATGATGATGATGATGATGATGATGATGATGATGATGATGATGATGATGATGATGATGATGATGATGATGATGATGATGATGATGATGATGATGATGATGATGATGATGATGATGATGATGATGATGCATCAAAGCAGCACGATGAAGCGCTTGAAATGTTTGTATACGCTCCCGATCCGCCCAGAGTCAAGTAGTAATGAAGTGCAGTGATAATGATAAAGATGCGTGTTAATGCCAAAAAAAGCGTTCGGTCTTATAAACAGTTTCATTTACTCTGTCATGATCTACTCTTTGTAAGTAGCGCTCGCATTAGCGCTGTCCGTCAAAGCATATTTTATTAGTGAGTGTTATTGGGTTTTCCCCAAGGCTTTTGATTAATGAGGGAGTTCTGCTGGAATTGTTCCAAGTGTTTTGCTACCTCTATGTCTCTGTCTCACTGTCTTTTTCTCTGTATCCCCTCTCTCTCTCTCTCTCTCTCTGTCTCTGTCTCTCTGTCTCTCTCTCTCTCTCTCTCTCTCTCTGTCTCTCTCTCTGTCTCTCTCTCTGTCTCTCTCTCTCTCTCTCTCTCTCTCTCTCTCTCTCTTTCTCACTCTCTCTCTCTCTCGCTGTGCACAGACAATGTTATAATGCAGTAACGCACACGTACTTTTACCTCAATAATCAAAACATTAGCCATCCGATCCTCAGGGCGTAGTCATCCATTCTGGTTTGTACTTAAATTCACATCAGCTTTGATAATAACCTGATCGTGATGAGCAAGCTTTGTTGTATGGCTTACGAATAGTTTTCTGATGAATAGTCTCCAGATAAATGATAACGTTGAGCGTATTCACTTTTTCATTTATTACAACTTACGTATTGAGGTGTGTCTTTTATCTCTGTCTCATTAATGCGCTTTGTGAAGAGTAATCAGTAAATTACATGTATACCAGATAACAAAGCGAGTATCAGTATTCGTATAATTATGTGCGACTCCCGTGTGAGGTGGATGGGGTGGGAGTGGGGACCTGTCTGTCTGTCTGTCTGTCTGTCTTTGTCTGTCTGTCTGTCTTTGTCTGTCTGTCTGTCAGTCTGTCTGTCTGTCTGTCTGTCTTTGTCTGTTTCATTGTGTCTGTGAGTGCCTGAGTGTGTCTGGCTCGTGTGTCCGTCTGCTTGTCTTAGTGGGTTAGTGTGTGTTTTAGTGTGTTTTAGTGTGTGTGTGTGTGTGTTTGTGTGTGTGTGTGTTATGTGTGTTGTGTGTGTGTGTGCGTGTGTGTGCGTGTGTGTGTGTGTGTGTGTGTGCGTACGTGCGTGCGTGCGTGCGTGCGTGTGTCTGGCTGTTTGTCTGTCTGCCTGTCTGTCTCTGAGGAAGAAGAAATGGCGTCGGTATCTAGATGTCCCAGATTTGAGACGTTTTGGGTCAATTATGTTTACCGAGCCCATTTCTGTCTGCGAAACAAGATTAATGTAATTCAGGTATTACTTCAAAATAGTCGTGCCAAAGTCTTCCACTGGGCGTTGGACACTGGTTTGTTATAAGGCTTTGTCTTGTTTTAGAGCCGCGCACAGTCTCCTTTATATATATAGAGAAAAGCGGATATGTTTTACGTAATAAGTGTGCTAGTTCTACTGATTAATTACAAATGTCCGCGTACGCTGAAGTTGCATGGGAGTGTTCACATGGTGGTGAGACATATATCACATTATACCTATGTGCCTATCATTTCTCAATACCTGACCGTCTGCACGTATCCGTTCTCCACTACGCACGCACTTGCACGCTCACACTTGCATACACACATGTCTACGCATATACGGGCGCGCGTACACACATGCACGCACGATCACACAAGCACAAACACACATAAGAAACTAAGTCCATCTCACGATGAACACGAGCCGAAATCATATGCACTCGACTTATGAAATAGAAAGAAATCAAATACGACGAAGAGAAGAAAAAGTTTGAAAGTACCATTGAACTTCCATGTCGGCGTGTGGCTGAGCTTAAAATAGGAATGTTGTTGCAATCTGTTTTTGTTGAAAATTTTGGTAGTTGTTATGTATTGTTTTAAGAGCAAAGGAATGATGGGAAAGAAGAAAGAAAAAAACCCAGGAATAAATGTGAAAATAATGTTATTTCGAAATGTCTCTTACAACAAAGTCATAAAGGACAAACAGTATTGTGGAAAAAAATGTACGCATTAAATGTACAAGAAAAAACTTCTACACAAATAATGTAGCACCCGTGCACACCATTGTATTGAGATCAATGGTTAAAATAGTAAACGAAGTAATTGCTGTCGAGGACTAACAAAAAGATATTTAACAAAAGATTGATTGTTCAGTCATATAATTAATGACAAATTTTTTGGGTAACCATCTTGGCTTAACCACTTGCACCAGAGAAAGTGAAATGTCACACAATGTCTTGAAAAGTTCAATATGAAGTGAACACAATGTGTTATATATCTATTGATAATAACAACAATTGCATTTAATAAGTGGAAAATAGTGCAAAACATGACATGACAACTATACATTTTAATATGAAAAAAACATCATAATGCAACATGTACATGAAGAACCAAACTGGTATACAGTGAAAAATCATCAAGATGAGAATGTGAATGGACACCAGTTGCATGTGTATGCATTGACGAAAAATGAACAGGGGTCAATTCAGTTAGGTTCACAAATTGAGTAGTTTTTCCGTCCAAATCAGTTACGGTATTGGGCAATGCAGAAGATATCTGTTCAACATCAGTTGTATGTGTATGCATTGACGAAAAATGAACTGGGGTCAAATCAGTCAGGTTCACAAATGCAGTAGTTTTTCCGTCCAAATCAGTCAAGGTTTTGGGTGATTCAGAAGACATCTGCTCAACGTCAGTTGTATGTGTATGCATTGATGAAAAATGAACTGGGGTCAATTCATACAAACAGTTGTATTGATTTGTCAAAAAAGAAAGCAAATCTGCATAACTATCAAACACCATCATTACTGCTGCTCCATCTGAAGTAATCGCACCAGCAGAATTTCTTTCATGAGAGTCAAAAATGTAGAAAGTTTGAGAATTCAGATCACCATAGATACCCACACTTGACTCGTGAAACGTTGCAAGAACAAAATGTGACAATGCAAGAGCTTGCTGCAATCCCTCCGACAACGGCATTGTGGAAAAAGCATTGTCCAATACTACAGTCGAATTTGTGTGTCCTGAAAACGCATCGACCACATATTCAATGTGCACTGGATGACCGGCGACAGATGAGGGCAAGTGTTCATGTCCGAAATATCCGTCAAAACCGAGTTCAGCAGAAAGTTGACTGCACAGAGCAGATCCTTCGAACAAAACATTGTCCAAATCACTTGGCTGAATTAAATTGAGCACATCATGACTATGCAAAATTTGCAATGGTGACTGCGAGTGCGAGACCGGCGAATCGCAAAAATTGGCGACACCCAAAAAGAACAGCAAAGCAGAAAGTGCAATCGCCGTGCATTTAGGACCGCGCACCGGGTGGAAAATATCACAGCCTTGGTGAAGATTAGCGAGTAATGATCTTACCATGATTGTTGTTTGCTTGTCCAACGTCGAATGGTGAAATTTCCCGCTTCTCTGTCCTCCACGACGCCGTCCTTTTCCCAGCATAGGTCGCGTCTTCTACATCCGCTTTGATTGTGTACGCATGCGCAGGTATTCATCGTCTGCTGTTCGAGTCAAACGTTGAAAGTAATTCCTGTAAGCCTGCCACTTATTTATAAAAAGAAACGTTTGATACTTTTACCAAACAGTTAGTATAATGCACGCTCTACCTGTATTCGTCTTTAAATTCTGCAAGACTGAAGCGAAAGAGGTCTGTCTCAGTTTTGTGGTCAGTTTGTTGTGTACATTTACACACGCACAACGAACAACACATGCACAGGCCCGGGGGAAGCTCTCCTTTCTTATGTCCGACCATAGACGTATACATGTAGTTTACATGTTTATTAGTCATCTATGTGATTGATTACGTGTATGATATGACGGAGAGTCGCATCGGTTTGATGCCGTGAACCCAACCGTGGCTGTGGCTGTCGTTTGAAGTAGCCTACTTCTTTATAAAGATTCATTTACATTCTACTTCTGACCAAGGCATGTTTGGTACCTACTGAATCCTTGTTGCGTGTAGTTTTACGTGGCACGTTGCCCAAAGTTGTATTCTTGAGGAGCATAAAATAAAACGTGTTACAAAGTTATCTCAAAACTCTGCAGTGACTGCTCGCGCAGCAGGTCAGCTAATTATAGCACGCAGCCTCCACAGACAGCTCCCGACCCGAGACCATATGACTCGCACAAACACACACACACACACACATACACACACACACATTATAAACACACACACACACACACACACACACACAGATGGAACAAAATGCATGCTCCCAATCTGGTCGTCCCAACCCCCAGTCACCACCCCCTCTACCCCGCAACCTGTTACTGTTAGTTCTATTATCGTCCCAGGTAAGGTTCAAGGAATATAGTGTAACAAAACAGAAAACTACCAATGGAGAGGAAATAAGTGCAATGCGGAAGCATTAACCGGCAGTGTTGGCGGAACGCGTGTGATTGAGGAGATTCCTACGCCTCGTATCCATAATGACGTCAGGTATGTGACGCCAGAACAGAATGTATACTGTACTGATACCATCTACCGGTATCTAAGCTGCAGTATACTGGTATCTCTGCATACTGAACACTAAAGTTGACTCTAAAGGGCAAAATATACCTGCGCAGTTTCAGCGGCACAGACGATGCACTGCCTGTTATTGATGCTGCGACAGGGATTATGACGAGTACTTGGCCTGTTTTCCTTTCACGCAACGTGTAGCGGGCTGGGATAAGCTGCAGTGCGTCGTCTGTCCTGCTGAAGTTACATAAGTGAGCGCCAGGCCTAAGGTAACACCGGTGAAAGGTTTCACGTTGTTAGGTTAAAGTTAATCTTACAAAATCTAAACTTACCCTAGCTGCGTTATACGGAGCGCTTAAATTGAATTTTGACAGTCTTTTTAAGCTGCACTGCACCGGTGTTTGTGAATATATAACGCTTACTTGATTGGCTCTCCTTTGATGATTAAAACCGGTGGACCTTTTGCGCCAATCCAGATTGTTTCATGTGTGTTTTGTGAAGTGCTGTGTCGGGCTGTTGCTCATAGTTTAGTTGTTGTTTTGACGGTGAGGTTTTAACTTTTTATAATACACTCCTTGGGGTTTTCAAAATAAATGTGTTGCCTTACTGTGGTGTAAAAGTGGATCAAGGAGAGCATGAGATGACGTTTGCATCTATGTTATTTCATAATATACATTTATTTGTTTCTGTCTTTCTCTTCTTTGTATTTTTGCTTTATGTATTTTATTTTCATTTGTATGTTGTACTTGTGTTTTTCATAATGAGCCTTTTACCTGTGTAAAGCCGGATTTAACATCCAATATACAGAGGTACCAGAAACCCGCAGCAAGGGGGCCGATACATGTTACCTGTGAAGTGCAACTATAGCGTTCCATAGACAATCTTTGTATATATGCGGATCACAGAGGCGTTGCACTGTGACATGCCAGGTGATGTACGCTTTTCTGAGTATACCAGTCAGCCATCCGTGTTTCCTCTGCTGTGAACAAAAGGTGAAAATAGAAGGCGACGGAGCTCGACTGACTGAGATAGGTAGGGGAGGGGCGGGGGGGGGGAGCCACTAGTTGCTTTTTAATAAACTAATTCATTTTTTTTTTTAATGGAACACACCACAGCAAGAGAAGGATTGTGCCTTTCGCTCACTTTGATTTAATTGACTGCCATACTTGTGGTGCATTGTTGAACAAATCGTGCAGTGTGCGTCTAGATTTAGGTACAGTGGATTCCCCACAGTCTTCACATTCGTCAAGATCGCCAGAACCCCCCCCACCTAAACGGTCAGATCAATAGAATCCCTTTCAAGGGAACAACGAGTCAGTACAGACGCCTGAAAATAACGATCATGCTTTCACCTTTCGGTACACGTACGCGGGTCGGTCAGTGGCTGACAATCATCAATAAATAAACAGCTGTTAGCGGCTGTGTCATGGTTGAGTATTATCATGCATGTAGTCTCTTTGTGTTCGTGTGACAGAGAGGGGAGGGTTGGGTGTGTGTGTGTGTGTGTGTGTGTGTGTGTGTGTGTGTGTGTGTGTGTGTGTGTGTGTGTGTGTGGTGTGTGTGTGAGTGTGTCTGTCTGTCTGTCTGTCTGTCTGTCTGTCTCGTTCTGGTCATTTCTATATATGTGTGTGTGCATTTGTTCATTAGTGTGTACGTTTGGTATTGAGTGCGTGTCCGTTGTCCAGAACGAGTGTGTGTGTGTGTGTGTGTGTGTGTGTGTGTGTGTATGTGTGTGTGTGTGTGTGTACGACAAGAAGAAGCCAAAATGTAATACTTAAATCGGCACACGTAAAAACCATTTTAGAGGAAAACACTATTTTGTCCGTATTATTCGTCAGAGAAGGTATGAAATCCGCAGCCAACATGCACAAAGCAAAGGAAACGGGCGGACAATCCGCAGATGTATACACATTGGTCTCCGCTGACCGGTCATACAATAAGCTGACCGTTCCGTGGTCCAAGGAAATGTTTGGCTAGACCTTGTGTTAAATAGTCTGGCTAACTGGTGTATGGAAGCATGTTATTGTCAAGAGTGATAATAAAGAACAGGCTTATGTTATTGATTGTGCCAGCCGCGGTGATGTCAAGAACTAAATGTTGACATGCTGAAGTTTTATTAATTCCCATTCCTCTGTCGGTCTGTCGGTCTGTCTGTCTGTCTGTCTGTCTGTCTCTGTCTGTCTGTCTGTCTGTCTGTCTGTCTCTCTCTCTCTCTCTCTCTCTCTCTCTCTCTCTCTCTCTCTCTCTCTCTCTCTCTCTCTCTCTCCAGGGGCGGACGAGGGGACAAGGGCACGATAAAAATAAATAAAAACAAGGGCCCCAAAAAATAAATATTTTTGGGGTATTAATCAGTGACAAAATCTGCTGCCTGAAACTGGTAATGATCATCCTCAGAATGCACCAGATTGCACCATTTTGCATCCTTTTTTTCAAACTTTTCCGGGGGGGGGGGGCATGCCCCCGGACCCCCCTAGCAAGCTAGGCGCTCCGCGCCGTCGGCTCGGCGCTTCGCGCCTTAACACCCATATCTTCACAATATACTTTTGGACCCCCCCCCCCCCATAAAATGAACTGATCCGCCCCTGCTCTCTCTCTCTCTGTCTCTCTCTGCCTCTCATAATTCTCAGTGGGGACTAGAATTCTCTCTCTCTCTCTCTCTCTCTCTCTCTCTCTCTCTCTCTCTCTCTCTCTCCCCTCTTACTTTCCCCTATCACTCTCTCTCTCTCTCTTTATCTCTATCGTGACATTCCCAGGGAAAGGGCGCACATCAATTAGCAATCAAAAAGATCAGTAACGACCAAACAACGGGTCAGTGGTCAGAACGGTCAATATAATTCATGGGCACATTGGGACCGCGACCCAAGCAACCAGCGTCCACGGAATAATGTCATCACTCTTTGGACCTCTCGATCGATGAATAGGCGGCTTCTGCTTCCCTTGGCATTTACCGAATCTATGTTTTGGGGTTTGGTTGGGGTGGGGGGTGGTAGGTGGGTGGAGGGGTGTCAGTAATCCCGACTCTCTTTGTGTTGGTGCGGTGTGTATGTGTGTGTGTGTGTGTGTGGGGTTGCGGTACGGGTGTGTATATATATGTGTGTGTGTTTGGGGGGGGGTGCGCGCGTTGGGGGGGGGGGAGTACGTGTGTGTGTTAGTGTATGTGTTAGTGTGTGTGTGTGTGTGAGGGGGTGTATGTGTATGTATGTGTGTGTGCGTGCTTGTGTGTGTGTGTGCGTGCTTGTGTGTGTGTTTATGTGTGTGTGTGTGTGTGTGTGTGTGTGTGTGTGTGTTGGGTGTGTGTGTGTGTGTGTGTGTGTGTGTTGGGTGTGTGTGTGTGTGTGTGTGTTGGGTGTGTGTGTGTGTGTGTGTGTGTGTGTGTTGGGTGTGTGTGTGTGTGTGTGTGTGTGTGTGTGTGTGTGTTGGGTGTGTGTGTGTGTGTGTGTGTGTGTGTGTGTTGGGTGTGTGTGTGTGTGTGTGTGTGTGTGTGTGTGTGTGTTGGGTGTGTGTGTGTGTCTGTGTGTGTGTGTGTTGGGTGTGTGTGTGGGTGTGTGTGTGTGTGTGTGTGTGTGTGTGTGTGTGTGTGTGTTCTATGCAGAACACTAAGTGCATGGGAACACTGTCATGATGAGACATCACCCGGCAGTATTCGTTGCACGATCCTTGCTATGTGTCCAAGCGGAGGGATTGTCTTTGTCCAGGTAACAGTCTGACCAGGTAACAGTCTGACCAGGTAACAGTCTGACCAGGTAACAGTCTGACCAGGTAAAAGTCTGACCATGTAACAGTCTGACCAGGTAACAGTCTGACCAGGTAACAGTCTGACCAGGTAAAAGTCTGACCAGGTAACAGTCTGACCAGGTAAAAGTCTGACCAGGTAACAGTCTGACCAGGTAAAAGTCTGACCAGGTAACAGTCTGACCAGGTAAAAGTCTGACCAGGTAACAGTCTGACCAGGTATGAGCTGGTCAGCCCAAGTGTTGTCACAGATTGACGACAGTACTCAGTCTGGTTAATTGCTTCTTCGCTCTTTATTTGGTTTGTTTTTGTATCTATTTATTAATGTATCTTTTTATGTACTTATTTATTTATGTATATATGTCACAAGTGCTAGTGTTAGGACTGAATGGGAAATGACTGTGCTGAATCATATCGTGCCCTTGTCACGAGAGATGCAGAACGCACGTGCAATAGTTGATTGTCGTGTGTCAATGGTGAGCCAATGACGTGTATGCAAGTGGTGTGTCAATGGTGAGCGAATGACGTGTATGCAAGTGGTGTGTGAATGGTGAGCGAATGACGTGTATGCAAGTGGTGTGTGAATGGTGAGCCAATGACGTGTATGCAAGTGGTGTGTGAATGGTGAGCCAATGACGTGTATGCAAGTGGTGTGTGAATGGTGAGCGAATGACGTGTATGCAAGTGGTGTGTGAATGGTGAGCGAATGACGTGTATGCAAGTGGTGTGTGAATGGTGAGCGAATGACGTGTATGCAAGTGGTGTGTGAATGGTGAGCGAATGACGTGTATGCAAGTGGTGTGTGAATAGTGAGCGAATGACGTGTATGCAAGGGGTGTGTGAATGGTGAGCGAATGACGTGTATGCAAGTGGTGTGTGAATGGTGAGCGAATGACGTGTATGCAAGTGGTGTGTGAATGGTGAGCGAATGACGTGTAAGCAAGTGGTGTGTGAATGGTGAGCGAATGACATGTATGCAAGTGGTGTGTGAATGGTGAGCGAATGACGTGTATGCAAAGGGTGTGTGAATGGTGAGCGAATGACGTGTATGCAAGTGGTGTGTGAATGGTGAGCGAATGACGTTTAAGCAAGTGGTGTGTGAATGGTGAGCGAATGACGTGTATGCAAGGGGTGTGTGAATGGTGAGCGAATGACGTGTATGCAAAGGGTGTGTGAATGGTGAGCGAATGACGTGTAAGCAAGTGGTGTGTGAATGGTGAGCGAATGACGTGTAAGCAAGTGGTGTGTGAATGGTGAGCGAATGACGTGTATGCAAGTGGTGTGTGAATGGTGAGCTCTTGTTGGCGGCCTATGCCCCGGACGGGGTCAAAGGCATAAGTAAGTAAGCAAGTATGTAGGAGACATGCTGCATTCCAGTATTGGAAGACTCTGTGATCATGGATCTTCTAACAGTACTGGATTGATTCTTCGCGTCTGGTTAATGCGCGTATAGTACGCTTGTTGCATGGCTGAATAAGACTCTCCTCTTATCAAGGATCTTCTTACAGTGCTAACAAAAAGTTTGATTTCTTAGCCTTTTGTTGATGTGTTTATAGGACGCGTTTTGCATTGCTGAATCAATTCACAGTCTCGTATGATCAAGGATCTTTTAACAGTTGTTGAATTGGAATAGGACAGAGTTGGTAGATTATGTGGTGATGTACACGATCTTTTAAGCAAGAAAGGAAAGAATCTTCCATTCAATTCGCTAGGCATTTTATTTTCGAAACTTTCTTAGGGTATCTATATTTGATAACCAGTCTGAAAACCCGTAGCAGATTCTTCTTCTCCTTCTTCGTTCATGGGCTGAAGCTCCCACGTTCACTCATGTTTTTGCACGAGTGGGTTTTTACGTGTATGACCGTTTTTGCCCCGCCATTCTGGCAGCATTCGCCGATTCCGGGGGAAGCATGCTGGGTATTTTCGTGTTTCTATAACCCACCGAACTCGGACATGGATTGCAGGATCTTTTTCGTGCGCACTTGGTCTTGTGCTTACGTGTACACACGAAGGGGGATAAGGCATTTGCAGGTCTGCAAATAAGTTGACCTGGGAGATCGGAAAAATCTCCACCCTTAATCCACAAGGCGGCCGCGGCCGGGATTCGAACTCACGACCTTCCGATTAAGAGGCCGACGTCTTACCACCCTGCCACTGCGCCCGTCACCCGTAGCAGATGACAGAGATTGAGTGTGTTCTCGAGCCAGGTCAAAGAAAAGTTATCTCTGAAAAATGAGCTATGTTACTTGGCATTACGTTGCTTCGCTTTTGGCTCTCTTATCTTTCTACCCCCCCCCCCCCCCCCCCACCTCCCCCATCACTCCAGAAAATAATGATGGTAAATTATAGAGTGAATTACTGGTTTATCTGGAGAAAGTCGTTTATATAAATTTTACGCATATTAACTTGTGATATATTATGCTGCAGAAAGCTCATTTATAACTGTTGTGATTATTTCCCACCTCCTCCTTCTACTTGCTTGTCTTATTTTTCTTTTTTCTCTCTCTCGCACTCCCTCAATGTCACACCTCGTACACACACACACACACACACACACACACACACACACACACACACACACACATTTACTCACACACACACACACACACACACACACACACACATACACACACAAACACACACACACACGCGCGCAACCAAAAAACAAAAACAAAAACTAAATGAAGCGGGGCCGGTAAAACCCACACGGACCATATAAACCAGCCCAGACAGCAACCAACCATCAAGCCACTTTTTATTGTGAATTAACGTGCGCAAGTGTTGGTGTGTCTGGCGTTGCATACAGCTTTCCGCGAGCTCAGTTGTTTATCGCGGCCTGACAGTAACACGAATGCACGTGCCAACATCCTCAGTGCACTTTACCCTCACAGGCAGTTTCACTTCTACCTATTTCTTTGTCGGTGGATACATAATTCAGTGACGTTATTATTGCATAATGATATTTATGCATGTGCCAACAGTCTGAATTTTTTCACAGACAATTTCATCAAAATGTATTTCTGTGTAGGAGCATACATAATACAGTGACGTTAAACTTGCATGGTGATGTTTATGCATGTACCAACTGTCTGAATTGTTCAGACATTTTCACCTGTTTGTATTACTGTGTAGGTGCATAAATAATTCAGTGACGTTGTAATTACAAACCGATTTTTATGCGTGGGCCAACTGTCTGAATTTTTTACAGACATTTTCACCTATATGTATTTACACCCCCGGTATAGGGGTGTGTATAGGATTCGCTTGATGTGTTTGTTTGTTTGTTTGGGTGTGTGTTTGTGTTCGCATATAGATCTCAAGAATGAACGGACCGATCGTCACCAAACTTGGTGAACAGGTTCTATACATTCCTGACACGGTCCTTACAAAAATTGGGACCAGTCAAACACACGGTTAGTGAGTTATTGGTGGATTAGGATTCTACAAGCATTTATAGAGGCACATATTAATGGTCAAAGGGAAATAACCTTCTCAGTTGGTGGCAGTGAGAATGGTTATTTCCCTTTGACCAACGGGGGTGTTTTTCCTACCTCGGAGGAATTTCTTGTTTTTTGTAGGTAGGCTACATAAATAATTGAGTGACGTTAAAATTGCATAATGATATGTATGCTTGTGCCAACAGTCGGATTGTTTCACAGACATGTTCACCTGTATGTAGGCTTATATCTTTGTACGAGCATCGATAAATTAGTGAGGTTAAACTTGCATAGTGATATTTATGCATGTACACAGATATTTTCACTTATATGTAATTTTTTGTAAGTGCATAAATAATTCAGTGACGTTAAAACTGCATAATGACATCTACATGCATGTGTCAATAGGTGTTTTCACCTTTTTTATGAAATCACTTTTGTGACTGGGTGACGCAATAGTCCCCCTTTAACAGCAGCTGTTTTAAAGGGAAGGTGATAATATATATCTTATTTTTATTTTTGACCAAAATATGACATTTTACACAGATCCAGACAGTCAAGTGTTCCTCCGATACCGCGCCAGCGTTAGAGGGTAACCATGACTGTCAAGATCTGTGTCATTTGTGATATGTTGATCAAAATTAAAACAACTTTAAATGTCTATCGATTTTAGTCAATATTCCTTTCATTTTTTAGGACTGAACGCACACACACTATCCACCTCAATATGACTTTTTGTCAGACTCTGATGTCATTTGGCTCAAGGAAGGAACATCCCATGTTCAATCGATACATTATCCTTCCAGCTTACACAGTAACATGTATGGATGTGCCAACAGTTCACATGCATTCTGCTATCACCGGAACTTTAAGGCAACCGCTTATAAAATTCCTTTTCGGTGCATGTACTTCTTCTTCTTCTTGGCGTTCGCTGGCGCTCCACATTCAGTCCGGCTCGGGAGATGACGGTGGTAGTCTTCTCCAGCTTCAGTCGACTGTCACGGAGCTTGGTTTGCAGTGGGGTGGGGGACGGTCACACTTCTTGTCGCTACTTCTGTAGAAGGGGACATCTCTGCAGGATGTGATCTGCTGTTAGGTCCTCAAGACCGCAGGTACAGGTTGGTGATGGCGCCAGCTTGAACTTGCGGTTCATGTGAGCGTTCAGTCTGTTGTGACCTGTGCGGAGCCTCATCAGGATAACTTGTTACGGTCTGGGCAGTAGATGGTAGTCGTCTCTTTCTGACCTTGGCCTTGTGATCGCCCTTATGATGCTCTTCTTCTCACTGAAGCTGACGCTGTTGTTGGGTTGATCTTCCTGGGCTCCTCCTTTTGCCAGCTCGTCTGCTATCACATTGCCCGGTATTCCACAGTGGGCCGGAATCCACTGGAGGACAGCTCTTCTGGACCTTCCAACCTGTTGTAGAGCGTTGGTCAGGGAGGGGAGCTTGTCGTTCTCAGAGGCTTGTAGGACTGAGAGAGCATCAGAGAGGAAGACAACTTGTTGGCATGGATCTGTGGAGTCCTGAATCATGGAGGCGGCCTGGCCTGCACGGTGTGTCTGTCTCTGCACGATAGTGTGTACAGTGCCTCACAGTAGCGACACTGGCAGTAGCGGTTTTCCCCCCGGGGGACACGATCAGGATACCGGCTCCGCCATTGGCCACGGCGTTGGTCGCACACCCGTCGGTGTATACATGTAGCCATGCTTCCTGCGGGTAGCTCTCCTCTATCATGGCCAGTGTGAGAGTCCGTCGCTCTACGTCATCCTGACATAGGGGACAGAGGTGCAGACTTGGATGTCTGGTTGGTTTGGTGCCCATGTCTTTGCTTCGTCTCAAACAACCAGTGGCAGTGTGTCCTTCGGGAGGGTTTCCTGATGTCTGAAAAGTCTCTTGCTCTCATGGACAAAGCTGCTCCGTTTGAGCCGGTTCTTGGGGAGACCGTTCAGTTTCTGTATCATGGCGTGGTCTGGCAAAATGGCTACACACTCATCAGGGGCAAGTACAACATAATATGATCTAGTGAGGTTAACATTGCACGTTTGACTTGTGGAAACAACAACAGTCAGAGTGCACTTTGCTATCAGGCAAAAAAACAAAAAGTCTGTTTACGGTAACATAGGCCCAAAAAATAGGGTCGGTAGGTCGGGATTTTTTTTTTTTTTTCTCCAAAAAAACATATTTTTACGTTATTTTGCAAAAAAACAAGATTTTTTTTTTTTTTTTTTATTTTTTTTTCCCCCAAATGCCAAAAAAAAGTCTAGGGTCACGCGAAAAAAATAGGGTCGGTCGGGTAACCGTAAACAGACTATTTTTTTTTTTTTGCCTCACCAGAAATGTCAGGTAATCGCCTTTCTATGTGCCGTTTAGGTGCATGTATTATCTAGTGAGGCTAAAATTGCACAGTGACATTAATTTTATGGACGTGCCAACAGTCTAAGGGCACCTTGCTATCACTGGCACTTTAAGGTAATCGCCTATACATGGCCCGTGTGTGTGCATATAAATTCTAGTGAGGTTAAAGTTGCACAGTGACATTCCTAGATGTGCCTACAGTCTTAGTGCTCGTTGCTGTTACCGGCACTTGCTGGTTATTGCCTGTAGATATAGCTAATATTCTGTGTAGGTGCAGTTATAATGCAGTGAGGTTAAAATTGCATACTGACAATAATTCATCCTGAACTCAGGTCAAAATGAGTTCGGCTCATTCTCTCCCTGACCGGACGCTACAGTCCTACGCGAATCTATCAAAACAAAAATACAGAGTTATCTCCCATATGGTTTTCGCGAGCATGATCTAAATTTGAGATCAGTGTTTGCGAGACGAAAATGATTGCAGATTGGCCGACTTCGACAGTGATCTCCGCTCTGTTCTTCACAGTTATGATAAAGACATCGTTCTAAGGTCAAAACAAGTCGAAATTTTGGGACTGCTGCCGGAAGGAGACCGTAATATATGGTTTCATCAATGTCAACTGGTTACAGAAAAAATCGTCTGCTCCAGTGAACGCCGAAACCAAACGGTTGATTATCACGTGACACTTTTGCCATATTTAGAGTTGTTTGCACAGTAAATACAGCCGCGAAAAATAGCTCGCTTGAAACTGCCTTACATATCAATTCCTTTGTAATTTAAAAATTACAAAACGCCATGAAAAATCATTATCGACGATCGCGAATCTGCTTATATCAATAACACATTACAACAAGTCGCGTAAGGCGAAATTACAACATTTAGTCAAGCTGTCGAATTAACAGAATGAAACTGAACGCAATGCCATTTTTACAGCAAGAGCGTATACTCGTAGCATCGTCAGTCCACTGCTCGATGCACAGGCAGTGAAATTGACAAGAAGAGCGGGGTAGTAGTTGCACTGAGAAGGATAGCACGCTTTTCTTTATCTCTATTCTTTTTAACTTTCTGAGCGTGTTTTTAATCCAAACATATCACATCTATATGTTTTTGGAATCAGGAACCCACAAGGAATAAGATGAAATTGTTTTTAAATCGATTTCGGAAATTTTATTTTAATAATAATTTTTATATTTTTTAATTTTCAGAGCTTGTTTTTAATCCGAATATAACATATTTATATGTTTTTGGAATCAGAAAATGATGAAGAATAAGATAAACGTAAATTTGGATCGTTTTAAAAACAATTTTGTTTTTTTTACAATTTTCAGATTTTTAATGACCAAAGTCATTGATTAATTTTTAAGCCACCAAGCTGAAATGCAATACCGAAGTCCGGCCTTCGTCGAAGATTGCTGGGCCAAAATTTCAATCAATTTGATTGAAAATCGAGGGTGTGACAGTGCCGCCTCAACTTTTACAAAAAGCCGGATATGACGTCATCAAAGGTATTTATCGAAAAAAAGAAAAAAACGTCCGGGGATATCATTCCCAGGAACTCTCATGTCAAATGTCATAAAGATCGGTCCAGTAGTTTGGTCTGAATCGCTCTACACAGACACACAGACACACAGACACACACACACACACACACACCACAACCCTCGTCTCGATTCCCCCCTCTACGTCAAAACATTTAGTCAAAACTTGACTAAATGTAAAAAGCCCTAAATATGTTAAAAAAAATCGGTTTCCTTGCCAGACAAGGAAACTCAAGGCATCCTGTCAGGGAGAGAATGAGCCGAACTCATTTTGACCTGAGTTCAGGATGGACATTAATTGTATTGGTGTGCAAACGGTCTGAGTACACTTTTGTTTCATCACGGGCACTTTAAGATAATCGGCTATCTTGAAGTCGCATAAATCTATATTATCCATCTATATTATCCATCTATATTATCCGTCTATATTATCCGTCTATATTATCCATCTATATTATCCATCTATATTATCCATCTATATTATCCATCTATATTATCCATCTATATTATCCATCTATATTATCCATCTATATTATGCGTATCTCTGCGATGTATCTCTGTAATTTTTGTCAATTGTTTATTGACGCTGGATTTGTTTCTGCCTAAACTGTGTCAGTTGCAGATACGTACTCAAAAGTGCTTTAGAACATGATTTTATGTATTTCTTGTCAAGATAACTTACAAATAACCACAAAAAGGCAGTTTCTTAAGATGACACTATTTCCACAATGTTATACGTGCAACATTTCTGTCTTTTCAAATCTATTCAAGTGTGTGTTGCCCTTGCTGCTAGCTATGCAGAGTACCAATTTCTTTTTCTTTCTTTTTGCTGAAATAATGTTATAACTGACAGACAGCAACACAACCGCCAGACACACAACCAAACAATAATGTCTTCACAAACTACCAAACAATAATGTCTTCACAAACTACCAAACAATAATGTCTTCACAAACTACCAAACAATAATGTCTTCACAAACTACCAAACAATAATGTCTTCACAAACTACCAAACAATAATGTCTTCACAAACTACCAAACAATAATGTCTTCACAAAATACCAAACAACAACGCAAAAAGCACTAATGAGGGCTGTCATTAATTGAGCCCAAAGTCCACTTTGCAAACACTTCGCGAACACTTTGGCAAGTCTTGCTACAGAGAATTCACTGCCAAAGCTTCGTGTGCACAGCACTTCTAAGTGCACTTTGCTATCACTGGCACTTCAAGGTAGTGGACTGGTTATTGCCTGTAGATATAGCTAATATTGGGTGTGGGTGCAGTCATAATGCAGTGAGGTTACAACCTCACACAGAAGTGGACTTCGCGAAGTACCTCGCCCAAATAATTTGAAGCTTTAACCAAACAACAAGCAAGAAACTAACAATCAACACACACATCGATAATAAAGGCTGTTCGCGGAGTCGTCTTCGCCCAATCAATTTGAGGCTTTAAAGCCCCAGTCCGTCTCAAATGGTTTGCAAAACAATTTAAATCTTCTCATGAAAAAAACAGTTCTAACTTTCTTACTTTATTTGATGTTTAACGTCATTTTCAACCACGAAGGTTATGTCGCGACGGGGAAAGGGGGGAGATGGGATAGAGCCACTTGTCAATTCTTTCTTGTTCACAAAAGCACTAATCAAAAATTTGCTCCAGGGGCTTGCAACGTAGTACAATGTATTACCTTACTGGGCATGGGAGAATGCAAGTTTTCAGTACAAAGGACTTAACATTTCTTACATACTGCTTGACTAAAATCTTTACAAAAATGGACTATATTCTATACAAGAAACACTAACAAGGGTAAAAGGAGAAACAGAATCCGTTAGTCGCCTCGTACGACATGCTGGGGAGCATCGGGTAAATTCTTTCTCGTCCCAACCAATATGGGACTCCCCCTAACCCGCGGGGGGTGTTCTAACCTTATCGAACACATTTGCAATAGCATTTAATAGCATGTAATGACACAGTTCGTTTGAATAGCTATCTATATATAGCTCGCGTAAACCACAACTGTTTTCGTGGTTTATCTAACCCCTGAGCCATCGTGAACCCGTGTGATCCACTTTTCTTTTTTTCACAATTTAGTAGTCAGTTTGTGATTTCAATGCGACTCGCTGTATCTGCAATAGCACGTTATTGTGTACCTCTGTCGAGTTGTACTGATCTTGTCTTCATGAAAAAAGAATTCTTTTATGATTTAAGAATGTTTGTGTAACAAGCTTATTTATTATTGAGAATTTAAAAGTTAGGTCTAGCGCCAAAACGCGCCGTCCGATTGTCTGATCAGACAATCCGGCTGGCCACGCAAAAATAAATTCTTTGACAATTGCTCGCTCTTTACGTAGGGCACCTATGATGTTCTCAAGCGGTGAGTGTTTAAATGAAAGGGTGTCTGTACTGTGTGTAAAAAAGCCTGACAGTGTCTGTGATGAAATAAATCCAAAAACAAAGAGACTGCCAACGTTCCAAAATTCAGAATCAAAAAACAAGAAAGGTAGGTTGTTGGAACGTTTGTTATTGACAAAACAATACATTCACAGATATTTCGACCCAACGGTCTTTTAAGTTGACAGACAAACAAATATTCACACAAAACTTATCTTGATTCATTCGCTCGGCTTCCTGACGAGTGGACGTAAACTGATAGAACTATCAAGATAAGTTTTGTGTGAATATTTGTTTGTCTGTTCACTTAAAAGACCGTTGGGTCGAAATATCTGTGAATGTATTGTTTTGTGAATAACAACCGTTCCAACAACCTTCCTTTCTTGTTTTTTGATAGTGTCTGTGATGGTTTACGGGAGGCTGACTGTGCCTTTAACGAAAAGCCAACACGCAATAAACTAACAAAGAAACAACACAAAGAGCACTAATAAAGCAAACAGCGTTCATGAAATGCGGCATGTCG
>NC_090253.1:1722300-1762300 GCF_037325665.1 Littorina saxatilis
GGAAAGAGGTGTGAGAAGCAGTAGATAGAGGTAGGGATAGGAGACAGACAGACAGACAGACAGACAGACAGACAGACAGAGATGAGAAAGAGGTGTAGGAGGAGAAGTAATGACCGGCAAGGCAAAGGAGAGACTACAATAAAGAGAGAACGAACGAACGAACGAACGAACGAACGGACGAACTTTATTACTCAATGATGAAGATTTTAGGCTGACGCCTAGTCTTACAATCAGTCCCTGCTAAAACTAAACATGTATTAAGATGGATACAATGACAATCGTAAACCGACAAAAGGTGAAAAAAAAGAAGAAAAAAAAGAAGTTATACCTGTAAAGATTAACCATGCATTATCGCAACTACAACATAATCTTTACGAATATTAAATGAATAAAAACACATTTAAGCTGACATATCAAAATAATGCAAAGGGACACAAACAAACAAAATTAATCTGCACCACTCACTCATACATTTACACAGAGAGAGAGAGAATTGAATTGAATTGAATTGAACTTTATTTAACAAGGATTCAAATTTAAGGCTACGCCTTTTCTTACAATCTGTCCTTGGGACGCATAGACACACAATTATATAATTAAAAAATTAAAAATTAAAAAGTTAAAAGATTAACCAACAAAAGGAGGTCGGAAAACTTCAGCACGTGATAATAAAGATGACGATGATGATGACGATGATGATGATGATGATAATGATGATGATGAAGATGAGGCATGAAGAGCATACATAATTTTATGTGGTTATTCATAAAATTGAATGCATACTATGCAGGTAATTATAAATACAAGCTGGTAGCAATCGAACATGTAGCAATAGTACAACAAAAATATGTTCAGAACATACAATGCACAGCATATCTTTGACGTAATACTAAGTGCGGTAAATCAAAAGGCGTTAAACTACTCAGACATTAAGTGAGAGAGAGAGAGAGAGAGAGAGAGAGAGAGAGAGAGAGAGAGAGAGAGAGAGAGAGAGAGAGAGAGAGAGAGAGAGAGAGAATATATTTATATAAAAAACCGTAAAAGAACACGAAAATTTTTTAGGAGCAGTAATTTGTAGGTAGGAGATGGCAGATTTGATTAGTGTGAGCATAATTTTAATATGTGTTATAATTTCAGTTATTTTTTTCAGCTGTCAAGAGACACAAAATTAATACAAAAAAGCCATCACCATCATCATCATCATCATCATCATGATCGTCGTCGTCGTCGTCGTCGTAGGAGTTTTACTTCAAAGAACGAGTACAGTCAAATCAAAGCTTTCGGCACTGATCCAATGAGTCGACAAAAACATAAGCACAAGAAGAAGAAATCACAAGGCTGAGGAACCCAAACTCGATACATTCACAATACCAAAGTTCTCATTCTCCGGGAAATCTCAGCACACCGACACCCAAAGCCCGTGCAAGCAGCCACTACACCTAATTAGGCTACTAGCAAAACTGAGAAGAAACATAGTGGCGCGTATGTGTACAAAGCTAAAGGGACCAAAAAATTATGATGGATTGCTAGTGAGCAAAAAGTTGCCGAAGCGAGGAGGCAGAAAGAAGAGTGTGTGTTGAATTCCTACGCACATCCGAAGCGGTGGTTTGCCAGAAATTATTATTATTTTCTTTGTGTGTTGCCTTCCCCTCTGTATTTGGTATTTAGAGGATTTTGTGATTTGCCATGCGATGTGTGTTATCTGCAAGGCTACAAGAGGATGACTGAGTGTGTGTGTAGAAGTTCGAACTTAGAATCTTAGACGACTTCTGTTCAGTACGTCAGTGTCAGTGTCGAAGTGTTTCTGTGTAGCACATGTCCGCGCAGACTTTAATGAGCGAAGTCCACTTCGCAAATTCTACTTTACCGAAGCTCGCTGCACGACTCTTTAGCATTGATTGGTCGGTATAGACTTCGCTAAGTGCTCGCCAAGTCAGTCAACTTCGGACTCAATTAAAGGCAACCTTAACTTCGAGGCTGATGTACAGTATACTGATAGTGCTGTCTATACCTATGTATGTGTCGTGCCGAATTCACGGAATTGCCGAATTCGCGGAATCGGCCAAAGTTGTGCTCATTTCGCGTAATCGGCAAAACGCTGCCCATTACGCGAAATCGGCAGCGTTTTGCCGAAAATGTGTAAAGGCCCCTAACACTTGTCAATTTTGCGAAATCGGCAGCCATTTGACAATGAACTTGACACTTGAAATTGACAAATTTTAGAGGCCTTCACGCATTTGTGGCAAAACGTTGTCGATTTCGCTTAAAATAATGATGGGCAGCATTTTGCTAATTCCGCAAATTCGGCAATACCGTGAATTCGGCACGACATATGCATGTTTAAGTTATGACAAGTGAATCAGTTTAGGATGCTGAAGGCCGGATATCCATGTGGGTTTCCATGTGGCTGTCTCATATTAGCTAACATTTATATCCCGTAGATGCGTAGTTTTAGCGTTTGTTGCGTCAGTTATGTGGCATAGATTTCTTTTGTCAGGAACTGCTGAGAAATTAATGTCAGTAGTTTCCAAGGCTTAATCTGACAGGGAGCCTGGTAGCTTAGTTGGAAGGGCACCGAACTTGTGACCTTTGGGTCACGTGTCTGATTCCCGGATGATTACAACTAAGCACGCACACACCTGGGTAGCGTGACTTGTCGCCACTAACTTTCCACTGGGAGGAAACGACCCGTATGTCACTGCAATAATTAAGATAACAACGTAATGAAAATGAAAATAGAAATCTTATCAAACCTGAACGTAATCTTCTCTTTTTTTTCAGATGACCTTTCCGTCGACTGTAGACTGTGACAGCTGGTGGGATTGGTCAGCTTTGGAGACCACCAACCAATCAGCATACAGCAAGCAACACGCAGACTGAAACGTGTTCAGCGGTTGGTCGGCACTTGAAATCAGCTACAAAGGGTCGCCCAATCGCCTACAACAACGGACTCAAACGACGTACATGAGACGGTTGCAACAGGAATAACTATCGTTCCGTTCCCGATGCGTTCTACAAAGGACACCAGTGACAAACAGCAAATCAGTGCAAAAATGAATATTCATTTTCAGTTAATAACGTTTCTAACAAATAAACCCAGTGTCGACTAGTAAATACTGCACAAATGTGTATACAGTTTAAGTGCGTGATTTCTCTCAAAAATGAACCCAGTGTCAACCAACTGACGCTGTTAAAATGGTGGTGATTTTGTTGCTTGTGATGTCTCTCAGAAACGAACCCAGTGTCAACCAACTGACGCTGTTAAAATGGTGGTGATTTTGTTGCTTGTGATGTCTCTCAGAAACGAACCCACTGTCAACCAACTGACGCTGTTAAAATGGTGGTGATTTTGTTGCTTGTGATGTCTCTCAGAAACGAACCCACTGTCAACCAACTGACGCTGTAAAAATGGTGGTGATTTTGTTGCTTGTGATGTCTCTCAGAAACGAACCCACTGTCAACCAACTGACGCTGTTAAAATGGTGGTGATTTTGTTGCTTGTGATGTCTCTCAGAAACGAACCCAGTGTCAACCAACTGACGCTGTTAAAATGGTGGTGATTTTGTTGCTTGTGATGTCTCTCAGAAACGAACCCAGTGTCAACCAACTGACGCTGTTAAAATGGTGGTGATTTTGTTGCTTGTGATGTCTCTCAGAAACGAACCCACTGTCAACCAACTGACGCTGTTAAAATGGTGGTGATTTTGTTGCTTGTGATGTCTCTCAGAAACGAACCCAGTGTTGACAAAGCACAGACTTCAACAAGGATATTTGTCAGCTTGTGATGTCAACTAAATGTGACGTAGTATCAGCCAGGTGTGTAAGTAAGCAAAAACCTCACAAAAAAATGTCAAGTACAAAGGTACAAAGCTGACCGTTTTCACAATGTGATGTTGCCTGGATGTGGAAGTAAGCCAAATCCTCAAAACGATGACGAATTTCAGATAGTGATGACACACAGACATCAAACCAAGTTTGGCGAACACAAACTGCAATGGTGTGACCTTAGCCAGATGACTAATCTTAGATAGCCTACTTCACAAAGGATGACAACTGTCAGTTCACAGTGCGTTATTGTTACAGAAAATGAAACCATCGTCAACGAGCAAAAACTTCACACAGGCTCATACTTCTCAGTCTGCCGTATCACACAGAGATGAACAATCCGCTGCAAACAACAGATCTGGTCTATAACAAGAACCACAACTCGTCAAGCCGTGACCAAAGCCACCGCCACCATGGCGCTGAATGATGGGAACGCGTCACTGTTCTCCGTCCCCTTCCCCTTCCCCGACAACTGGACGGGCGGGGAGGAGGAGGGGGCGTGGGGAGGGAAGAAGGGGGATGTGGTGCAGGGGGCGCTGCTGGTTGCCATAGCGATGCTGGGCGCCGCCCTCAACCTCTTCCTCATGCTCGCCATCTTGCCCAACCCGCGCATGCGCAGCGTGCGGCAAGTGCTGCTTGTGCACCTGGCCTTGGTAGGCCTCGTGACGTCATTGATCCTGACGCTGCCTGCCGGCATCCTGCAGCTGGTGACGTCACTGACAGCGACAATTCCGGCTGACTGGGACTCCCCGCCTCAGTTCTACCCGCCTGCAGCCTCCTCCGAACACTCCTTAGTGGTCCAACCCCACCACGCCGTTCTGCCGTCCCCGCCCCCCGCCTCAGACACCAATCAGGGCTGGCCGACTGCGTTAGGGGGCGGGGCCAACGTACCAGAAGGGGCGGAGCCGGAGATTGACGGACAGATGACAGCGGCCCACGTAGGACCTCTCTGCACGCTGATTGGCACGTCGGGCGTGTTGCTGACAGCGACCAGCGTGTGGACCGTGGCTGCCCTGGCCTGGGACAAGCACCGAGCCATCGCAAACCCTTTGCACCACCCCCTCGTCGCCCACAAGTCCACCATGGCCGCCTGGTTCGCCGTGATGTGGACTCTGAGCGCCGCCCTGGCCACGCCCCCTGTGTTCGGGGGAGGAGACCTGCGCTTCGTGCCGGCCCTGTCTCGCTGCGGGATGCACGCGGGGAGCGAGAGGGGTCGCTGGCACGCCCTGATGGTAGTCCTGGTGGGGATCGTCGCCCCGCTGTCTGTCATGCTCTACTGCTACACGCACATCTTCCGCATCGCACGTGCCCAGAGCTCGCGCATCGCCGCCACCATGCTGCGTATGGTGACCCTGATCCAGGCCCCCATCGCCCCGCCTCCCGCGCGTAACATCGGCATGGTGAGGCTGAGAGGGACACGCGCCATGGCCACCATAGTCCAGCTGGTCGGCTCCTGCGTGGCCAGTTACGTCCCTTGGGCTGTGCTGCTCTGCCACCAGGCGGCCACTAACGTCACCCCGAGCGGACTTCCGGCCGCCACCGCCGCCATCTTGTTGCACGCAGCGCCCCTAACGGCGGCGACGGTGTACGGACTCAGGAACCGTAACCTGCGCGCCTCTTTCTCCCGCTTCGTCACGCGTAAGGTCCAGCTGTGGTGCCAGCGTCACCGCCGACGCCCGAGCATCAAATCACTGACGCGGAACTCGTCCTCAGCCGGCTTGAATCGGAAGCAAGCGGCGCATAACGGACTCTCCCCAAGCGTGTCCGGCATGAGACGGACCTTCTCCCTACAACATCAGCAGTTAGGCACTCGGCGGAATACGGGAGGAGCTCAAAACCACGAAGCGAGTGGCGCTCTGATGCCGAGACCCCACTCCTACAACGTCTTGGCCATGAGCTTCGGCTTCCGCGATCGGGACCGCGACTTCGGCCACGATCGGGAGAACTCGGAGCTTCATGACGTCATGGAGATCAACTCGGAGTTCCCCGCCATAGATCTAGAGCTGAACTCGGAGTATCCCGGGATACTGGAGCGGGAAACAGTGACGTGATTGTGTCTTTGGGATAATATTTATGAATCTGTTTGTTAATTTACTGATTCATTAATTAATTAATTTATTCATTTGGAAAAAATGAACTGTGTAAAAGAGAAGTAAGTCTGTGCTTTATTCTGTTAACGTGGAGCAGTAAAGTTAACAACACAATCTTGTCATTTTGTCTATTTTTGAAAAACAAACAAACAATTTCTATTAAAAAAACGATATAGTTCTGCATAGATGGAAAGTACATGCAGTTGTGTACATCTTCAATGCTGGAACCCAGAAATCGCACATTAAAATAGTCACCAACGCTTATTGGTACCATATGAGTTTTGCACAAAACGACGGCTTAAATTGACGATAATATCTTTTAGCTGTATACACTGAAAACAACAACAGGGGAGGATCGAGTTTTCCCCCTTAGTTGTACACAAGTAACCAAAATGACGTCACGCTCATAAGAAAAATACCTAATTCAGTGTTAGGCATTTCTGCAGTGAGACTACAGTGGAAGCTACTGGAAGGGTACCTGTCATGTGTTAGAGAGTACAAACTCTCAGACAATCGGAAACCATCATCACGGTTACGTTAGCAAAACTGCCTTTCTCGTTTCTGAGTTATAGGCACTTTTCAGCAGAGGCCGCCGCTTTCATACAGGAACACTTTTTTGGTGTGCAAAAGCTTGTTGGGGTTGTTATGCAGTTGTGCTGATTGAAAACGTTGCTGTCGGCTCTTTAACTCTCGCTTATTCCGCTGTCAACTGTTCGAGAGGCAGTTTGCAACTAACATGAAATAGGCAGATCATTGTTCACAAACCAAAAACGTTTTTCTCGTTTTTCTCAAAACACTATAAAAAAAATACATAGGCAATTATCTTATGAGCGTGACTATAACGTAGGTTACGTGGAAATGTGTCTCCAAAAACCATAGGTCGTAGTACAGTTCATTTTAGGGAATAATGCCTCTGGTGTTTGATCTGGACCAAAGCGAAAATTATTTTCAGCCTCTTAAGCCTTATAGTAATTGGGCGGAGTCGACTTTGTGAAGTCGAATTTACAAAACTGCCTTCGCGAAGCTTTGCCGGGCACTGAATCTTCTATGAGTCAACTTCGGGCTCAATTATTAAGGAATACCTTGATCCTTGCATTGCTTCTAAAAGAATAATTTGCGAAAAAATTGCTGGAAGCAAAACATTTTTCTCATTCTCTGGGACCATATTCAGGGTTCGGTTATGCTCAATGATGGACATGCGTCGAGATTTGTCCTCCTAGGCTCAACTCAGGCCCTCCTTCGCTTTGATTGGTTTGCACCTTCAGCTCTGTTTAAATGACGAAGTGTGATTGGCTTGTACAAACTGCTCAACGTGATCACGTGACGTTTTGTGGCAATATTATTGGTCCGTACCAAACCGAGTGTGACTATGTTATGTTTATGGAAAATGTGATTGGTTCATAACACCTGCTCAGTTTTACGAATTGCTTGTTCTTGCTACTGAGAAGAATTGGCAGATATGCGTGTTTGGGCGAAAAAAGTAGCTGGCGTTATATGACATTCTGAAGGAAAGCATTAGCAGTATTTTCCTGGGTATTCTATGGCATCATTGTGTAAAAGTTAAAAATAGCCGTACCGCCCTTTCGTGTAAATGATCATGAAAACAACACGAGATCTATCCAGGCTTTACATACACTCTCAACAAAAGTGTTCCGTTTTTGAACACATTTTTGTGACAATTTTTTAACACTTTGTGACGTAGCACATAGTTCTACTTGCCAAAGTAATCACATATAACGTTAACTAGTGTTCTCGTGAACACTTAATTGTGAACACTATGTGTTTATGATGCGCGCATCTTTTGCTAGTAGAGCTATCTATACTTTTTTTACAAAGTGTTCAAAACTTGTAGAAAATATGTGTTCAAAAGTGGAACACTTCTGTTTACAGTGGGGGATAGGAGCATCCTTCAGTTTAGACAATTACCAAAATTCAATCGCCCAGTAATTTTTTGTGCAGAGTGGGTGTCATTGTGCGGTACTTATTAACGCAGATTGACATAGTTTTGTGTCAGTTACAAAATCAATTCAGCTAAATATAGCCACTCTGCATATTGTGATTTCAGATATAGTTTACTCTGGGAAGAAGGTACATTTTAATGAGTTTTATTCAATTCAAAAGTAAAAACTTTAAATTGTATACTATTGTTGAATAACCACTGCCGTTGTAATTTTATTTGTATATTTATTGATGTGTATTTTTCGTGGTTTTGTCAAGTTAGCTTCATGGTTCGATGGATTGACGCAGGGAAGAGGTTGGGAGGGGGAAGTGGAGGGAGGGGGGGGGGGGGGGGGGGGAGAGAAAAACGCCAACAAAGGCATGATGCAAGAAAACACCTTGCCCGAAAGGAAACTCGAAAACTATATAGAGGCAAGCAAGGGTGAAATTTAAAAGGAGAGTTTTTCACAATAATTTGTACTTTTGGAATCATTTAGAAGAAATGTATCGGGCGAAGACTTGCATCGACTAAAGTGAAAGCATTTAGTAGTCTATGCGACTTACGCGATAAACAGCAACAACAACAAGAACAACACACTGCGGCTGAAAGAAATGAACATTGACTGCCACGGGACCGAGGAGTCAGGATATGTTGAACATTGACTGCCACGGGACCGAGGAGTCAGGATATGTGCAATACTTACAAATTACCATCCTACATATTTATGCGGCTTTTATTGACTTATTGATGTATCTATTGTCTAATTGTTACGGTGTTGTGCGAGTTTTACCATAATTATATATTTATATAAGCATCAATCAAATTCAACGTGTGTATCCATCATAATTGTGAAGAATGAATGTGACCTCTCGTTTGAGTCTGAACCAAACCCAAAACAAAAGATGCCTTCCTTCCTGTATTCACGAACAATCGTGAACACGACCACAAATGTGTCCAGGCTTCTAATCTCTTCAAAAACATAAGGGCCGGTCAAACAAAAATTATGATTCGCCGTGGAGGCATGATGGGACAATGCATTACTTCGTTACTGTGGCAGCTTTTAAACATATTTCCCCCCGAAAGCGGCGTATGGCTGCCTGAATGGAGGGGTAAACACGGTCATACACGTAAAAACCCACTTGTGCGAAAGCATGAGTGAACGTGGGAGTTTCAGGCCATGAACGGAGAAGAAGAAGAAGAAGAAGAAGAAGAAGAAGAAGAAGAAGAAGAAGAAACATACAATATGGTGAGCTCCGTGCATAATCAGGACCCTATTGTATTACGTGCACCCCAAGTTTTTGCCCTGGTATGTTTTGTGCCGATTTCTTCAGACTTTGAAAACCACCTCTGAGACTGCAGCGTACACAGTACTCCACAGTCTCTTCACCCCCTTATCCACCCAAAGCACAATCTTTCCACGTGTTGAGCAAGCTTGGCGCAATAAAACTGTCTACCGAAAATGTTTCTGGAGCAACACTCAGTCTTTTTGTGAATCCTAAAAGAAGCAATGAAGATGAAGTTACAATTGAAGTATTGGACCTTAAATTAAATCATTTGTAAAAGTTTTATACATTTTCTTGTCAACTGTTGTTGTTGTTGAAGAGTATGTATGGAAAGGCATCCCACTTGGACACATGGCATCCCACTTGGACACATGGCATCCCACTTGGACACATGACATCCCACTTGGACACATGGCATCCCACTTGGACACATACTGAGAGTCAACAGCCTGGAAGTTGACTGTCTAGAGCAAGGTTTCCTGTCTAGAGCAAGGATTTTAAATGTGTTGTGTGTGTGCTGAATTAATTTTGCAGATTGGCATGAAACTGACGAGTTTCATGCAGATAGTAAAAATTTTTAAAAAAGGTTTAAAAACAAAAAACAAAAGAATTCTGCACGGAAAGCAGGCAGGCTGTATGTCTGGCATGATTGAGTCTGAATGGAAGGATGCTCGTATCTCAGCTAATAGCGTAGACGGATCTCTTCTACTCCCCCGGAATCGGCGTATGGCTGCCTGAATGGTGGGGTAAAAACGGCCATACCCGTAAAAGCCCACTCGTGCAAAAACATGAGTGAACGTGGGAGTTTCAGCCCATGAACATAGAATAAGAAGGATCTCTTCTACCAAACAGGAAGGAAGGTACCTTTACCCCAGATCTTACTCTGTGTGATACAATGTGTCGGACGTGTGGTTTTAGCTTTAAAATCATGCTCCGTTATTTTGCCCTTATCTGCAGCTTTAATCGAGATCGAGAGTACGCATACAAGTTCGTGCGTGAAGGAATTTCGATTGGGATTGTGACGATATAATATACATTATATGTATGGCAATGAAATGTCCATGTGTGTGACTGAATGTGAACATTTAAAGTGTCAGTGTCTTTGTTTCCAATGAAGTATCGTTGTGTCGAATGGTATCTATCTCAATTGACATCGTGTGTGGGGACAAACTTAGGGAAATATGCAGAAAAGAGAGGGTGTAAATATCTTTGTGTCGAATGATATCTATCTCAAAAGACATCGTGTGTTCGTTTCAGGTAGGGCATATGTATGGGGAGGGAGGGGGGGGGGGTGCTTAGGAAGTAGATCTATCAGAGAGGGTCTGGGGCAAAACTGATATGGAGAAGAAAGAGAGGGAGACAGGGTGTACACCCCGAGAAATCAGTTCAATAAATCGCTCAGTTAGCATAACCGGATGCACAATAAAATTAGCTAGCTGTTGGTTGTCTACTATTGTCGATGGAATCTGATTTCATCAAAGTTACATGCATTCAAAAGTTTATTTTTGTATGCTTTCAGCTGCTCATATTTTTCGCATTGTTGGCATATTGATATTTCCGTGTTATGCTCTTAACTTGTTACAACTCAAACTATATCGTTCGTACAGTGGTACAGTGGTACCTGTGATCAAAGGACAACCATGGGACCGGCCAAGTGTCCCTACTTTGCAGGAGTCCTTTCTTGACAGGTTCATTTTGATAAATAGACAAAAGAATAACAGCCAGTATCGTTTATTGGGAGGTCTATTGTCATTTGATGGCTTTATATTGCTATTACCACTGTATTTTGTGTTTATGCTTCCCATCCCGATTTCTTTTCCTGAACAAACACACACAGTGACACAGAGACGCACACACACTCGAATGACACAGACACACATCATATGTATACACACCAACACACACATCCACGCACACATACGTGACAGACAGCCAGCCACACACACAGAGGCGCACATACACGGACATTCCCGCACCCACTCACATACACGGACAGTCCCGCACCCACTCACATACACGGACAGTCACGCACCCACTCACATACACGGACAGTCACGCACCCACTCACATACACGGACAGTCACGCACCCACTCACATACACGGACAGTCACGCACCCACTCACATACACGGACAGTCACGCACCCACTCACATACACGGACAGTCATGCACCCACTCACATACACGGACAGTCACGCACCCACTCACATACACGGACAGTCACGCACCCACTCACATACACGGACAGTCACGCACCCACTCACATACACGGACAGTCACGCACCCACTCACATACACGGACAGTCACGCACCCACTCACATACACGGACAGTCACGCACCCACTCACATACACGGACAGTCACGCACCCACTCACATACACGGACAGTCATGCACCCACTCACATACACGGACAGTCACGCACCCACTCACATACACGGACAGTCACGCACCCACTCACATACACGGACAGTCACGCACCCACTCACATACACGGACAGTCACGCACCCACTCACATACACGGACAGTCACGCACCCACTCACATACACGGACAGTCACGCACCCACTCACATACACGGACAGTCACGCACCCACTCACATACACGGACAGTCACACACCCACTCACATACACGGACAGTCACACACCCACTCACATACATACTCACACAGGTAGAAACACATACAGGTTGATCTACACAAACCCACGCACATATGAAATAGATATTTTTCCAGCCAGAAAAAAATGTTCTGCGTTTTATTGGAACCTCTATTGGTATTGTTTATCCTTGGTTTTTTTAAATGTACAAGAGAATGTTCTTTTTTTTTTTTAAAGAAAGACTTGAAAATTTTTACCAGATGAAAGACTGAAAGCGAAATGTGACCACGAACGGAGAAGATTTTGTTTCTTTGTATGCTATAATATACATCCTTGTGTTTGTTGTCAACAATATTGTGCAATAAAACTTACGAAATCAAAATGTTCAGTTGAAATATGTCCTGTGTTTAATGTGTAAAACTACACACATGTACGACAGTACAATGAAGTTGTGCTCTATTTTTCACAGTGCAGTGAGACACACATGCAGAAAGACAGACACTCTCACTCTCTCTCTCCAAACTATAAAGCAGAAGCAGAAGCTCTCATGCAGGCCGCCTCCTTCGTTCAGGACTCCGCAGACCCTTGCTACCAAGTTGTCTTCCTCTCTGACGCCCTTTCAGTCCTTCAGGCCCTAGAGAACGACAAACTCCCACAGCTGGCCAAAGCATTACAGATGGTCAGACAAACCAGAAGAGTTGTCCTCCAGTGGATACCAGCACACTGTGGGATACCAGGAAATGAAAGGGCAGATGAGCTGGCAAAAGAAGGAGCCATGGAAGACCAACCTGAAAACAGTGTCAGCTTTAGTGAGCAGAAGACAATCATCAAGGCATTGATGAGGCCAAGGACAAACAGAGATGACTACCACACAATGTCCAGAGAGCAGCAAGTCAACCTCATCAGGCTGCGTACTGGCCACAACAGGCTCAATGCTCACATGAACCGAAAGTTCAAGCTGGCGCCATCACCAACCTGTGCCTGCGGTCAAGAGGACCAAACAGCGGAACACATCTTACAGCAATGTCCCTTACTAGATGAGGAACGAAAAGAAGTGTGGCCGTCACCAACTCCCTTGCAGACCAAACTATACGGCAGTCGACAGGAGTTGGAGAAAACGACAACATTTATCACCAGTGCTGGACTGATTGTGTAACCTCTGCGAACGCCAAGAAGAAGAAGAAGACTCTCTCTCTCTTGCATTCAGACACAGATACACTTACAAATAGAAAGATGCTTCACTGTTTAATAATGATTATACTTGTCAAAGGAATGAATACAGCAAGTAGATGTAACATAATTAGGGACAAAGGACGGATGTTTAACTTCTTATTACTTTGTGACATGAATCTGATACTGTTCAATACACTGCAAAGTATAATTGTGACCCTCCACCACGAAATGAGTCGCATGTCACCTCGCGCGGTTCTGCGCTGGGCTTAATATAAGTCCGGGGAGTGTCTGGTAACAGTGTGAGGGTCCCCTTAGTCACAGGCTTATAACTCAAACAGTTTTTGCTCTTTTCTAAAACGGGTTTCACCACTGGATAGAGCATACAAAACTCTCTAGGAAAATGTAAAAATATAAAAATCATGCAAAGGTGACATGCGACTCATACCGTCGTGGAGGGTCACAATTTTGAAAATAGTAATTAAACACATATTCAATTTACACACACACACACACACACACACACACACACACACACACACACACACACACACACACACACACACACACACTCTCTCTCTCTCTCTCTCACACACAGACTCTCAACACACAGACACACACAGACACACAGACCTGGGATTTATGCCTCCACCAATTAAACAAAACAGAAAAAGAGCAGCCCAATTCGAAACCTTGCAAACATGAAGAAATAATCTTTTCATCAAACAATACATCAAATCCATCCCACTGAATTCCAACATGGCTATAGTGCCCATCTCTCTCCCTGCCCTGTACAATTAAATCACATTTTACAGTACAAATCTACCATTTCTTAAATGTCAAGGTATCCAGGTCTTTCAGAAGATCGCTTTTCTCTTATTTACCAAAAATGTCCACTAGAACATCAGATTTGATATGAAGACATATCATACTCTCACTGGTTCTAAATAAGAGGAATGCAGACTTCATGGCAGCCACCGACCTGAAGATATGACGGACATAAACATTGAACGCAGAAGAAGAAGAATAAGAACTGGTTCTTACTTAAATCACCAGGTCTTAACAAAAAACAGAAACAAATCTTATGTTCTTAAGTTCTTTCATCTTTTGAAATGTTCAACTAAAAGAAATAACCCGTAAGCAAACATATAAATAACACTGTCACTGCTTCTTTGAAGCAAAAAAAATGTACAGAGTTGCCACACATTATGCTAATATAGCTCTAATATCTTTATCAAATAACCAAAGGGAAGTAATCGCTCTTAATGCATACAACATGTGTAATAGAGTAAGCGAGAGTTGTACGATTACTTCCCTTTGAAAAGCTGGTTCTAATATCTTTTAAAACAAATGTCACCTTAAGGAAGAGATCTACACACAGACATGTGACAGTATTACTGGTTCATAATATTAAGCTCCTCCTTTTCTCTGTGCTTGCTCAGAGCGGAAACAATCATCGTCAGAAAGCGATTGAACGCTATGCGGACAGACTCTGGGTCGTCTTCGATATTGGTTTCGATCTTCTGCATTTTGGAGAATCCTGCAGCTGTGGTGATAAAAAAAAAAGAGAAGAAATAAATAAATTTTGTTGGAAAACTTGAGACACTCTCTTTGAGGTTAAGGTACACTAAATAGAGTAAAAATACTTTAGCTACACTAAGGCTGAAACAAAATATATGAAAAAACGAGGGTAGAGGTGGTGAGGGGGGAGGAGGTGTGGTGGTGTAATCATTGATCTGTGTGCATCAAAATTAGCTTTTCTTAGTCCTGGCTCCTTTTGCACTCTCTCTTTCTCACACACACAGATACACACACTCTCTCTCACACACACAAATACACACACTCTCTCTTTCTCACACACACAGATACACACACTCTCTCACACACACACAAATACACACACTCTCTCTTTCTCACACACACAGATACACACACACTCTCTCTTTCTCACACACACAGATACACACACACTCTCTCTTTCTCACACACACACAAATACACACACACTCTCTCACAGACAAACACACACAGACACACATAGACACACACCTATCATGCACAAATAGTATATGTATCAAAGACGTTCAACAGAAGCATACCTAAATTCAGTTACATGCCCCTGAAAAAGTTCCAATAATATATTGCAGAGAGAAAATAATAGGTCACTGAAGATCCGTCTCACACATCAAAAGATCATGTACATTCACTGACAGCTGTAACATCTTACGTCACATTGTACACATTTACACATAGCCACTACTTTCATTCATGCACTATAAGAAAATTGTTGTATTCATAGTCTTCTTACCATACAAGCCAGCGGAATGAATCGCAAACCCACTGACAAATAATACATTTACAACCAACATTCTTGGGATCATGTGAATGTTATAAGGACAATAGAGGTTGCGTTCACAACATGAACACAGGGTGGTGTTACTACTCACAGACATGCTATTTGTTTGTTTGTTTATTTGTTGCTTAACGTCCAGCCGACTACGCAGAGCCATATCAGGACGAGGAAGGGGGGGATGAAGGGGGCCACTTGTCAAGCGATTCCTGTTTACAAATGCACTAACCCATTACTTGTGTCCCAGCAGGCTTTAGTAAAACTAAATTAATACCTACTGGAAGATTACCAGTTTCCAGTATGTTAAAATAGGCTTAACCTATCTACTGCTGGACTTACATCAGAACACTAACAGATTAAACTATACATGAATCGCGAGACAAGCGGCAAGAGAAGAGATTTTTGGAAAAAATACAGGTGAATGAGCAAGAAGGCAGAAAAAAGAAAAGAATTCATGAAGAAAAAGAGAGCATGACAGGAAAGAGGAACCAAAAATCTACCTAACAGCAAACTAGAAAGCTCCTGCGGTTCCAAAAACAGGAGGGGCTTTTAATTTCATAACCGCAGTGCCCCACTGCGGGACAGACATGCTATGACTTTACATATTTTCTTTGAAAGACAGTGGAAATAGCAGCGTAAATCAGGTTTAAAACGGAAGAGAGCCTCATAATGGAAGTAAATGAATAGAGGCTATGATCGAAACACAAATCTAGACGAGCGCAGTGGCGTGGTGGTAAGACGTCGGCCTCCAAATCGGGAGGTCGTGAGTTCGAATCCCGGTCGCTGCCGCCTGGTGGGTTAAGAGTGGAGATTTTTCCGATCTCCCAGGTCAACTTATGTGCAGACCTGCTAGTGACTTAACCTCCTTCGTGTGTACACGCAAGCACAAGACCAAGTGCGCACGGAAAAGATCCTGTAATCCATGTCAGAGTTCAATGGGTTATAGAAACACGAAAATACCCAGCATGCCTCCCCCCAAATCGGCGTATGCTGCCTGAATGGCGGGGTAAAAACGGTCATACACGTAAAAATCCACTCGTGCTAAAAACATGAGTGAACATGGGAGTCTAAGCCCATGAACGAAGAAGAAGAAACACAAATTGAAGAGGTGGACATTTTAAATTGTGGGTGGGGGTGGGGTGGTAAAAGTTTTGTTTTTTTGTATCATGAAAGTATGAACATGTATTATATGAAAGGTACCACATACATAATTGTAAATGCCCCAGAATAATGTAGAAACTCCCTGAAAATGAACTGAACAACCAACTTTTTTTTCTGATAACAACTGAACAATTACCTTTTGTGTTGACAGTAATAACTAACATACATAAAGAAAGGTTCAGAAGATAATGAATGATATCTTGCAATGTTGCAAATGGTAAGTACGTACACAAACAAACAAAACACAGAAAAAAAAAATCTTTGAATGATCAAAACAATCTCAACAGAAAAAGTAATACAACTGCAACATACAACAATATATAACCTGTCAGTTTGGGGGGTTTCAAAAATGGAGAAGCTGTGTCCATTTAAAAAAAAAAAAGTGTTAAATTCGAGTTGTCTTGGTAAAGAAAGAGAGCGTGCAATGAAAGTATTTAACTTTAAATGCCACTCTGCCTATGTTAACAAAATTGAATTAAAAATAAAATAATAGAAATGTAAGTGTGTTAATCTATAGCACATTATTACATGTATAGACAAAATGAAACAATGTCACATTTATGGTGACCTAATGTTACCCGGTCTTCCTGGTGGACAGGCACAAAAACAATAATAATGAGAGAATGAAAGGAACAAGAACTTGGCTCAGTAAAGCGCTGACTCAACAGGGTCAAATAAGAAAGGAATCCTTTTGGCACTTGTGAATAATTTAGCAATTACCTACACGGCTCTGTTTTTTCAATGTCAGAAAAAACCAAGCATGAAACTTACGTAGCTCTGTGCGCACAATGTCAGGGGCGTTGGGCCGGTGATGAGAGAAGACTATGCACCCGTTGACCTTCATCGACTGCTGTGAGCCGAAAAACGTGTACCTACAACAACACTCAGTGGTTAGGTACACACTAACATAACATACACATGTATACAAGCACAACAACACTCAGTGGTTAGGTACACACTAACATAACATACACATGTACACGAGCAGAAGAACGAGAACTTTAACAACAACATCTAGTGGTTAGGTACACAGCTACATAACAGTTAACACACACTGGTACAATGTACAGCTTGGTGTGACGCAAAGACGATCCTTTGATAAGCAACAAGCGCTTGTGACAGACTGGAATTGTGGTAGCCATCAGTTCTTAAACCCACCGAACAAACCTCATTTTCAAGTTTAGCTCAAGGAGTTTCATAAATCAAGTCCGAAGTTGACTTCGCAAGGACTTCACCAAGTCTTTTTTCTGAAAATTCAATGACAAAGCTTCGAGCAGCCAGCATCGTCAATTAGACTTCAACCAATTCATTTGAGGCTTCAAGACCACCAACATGTGTCAATCGGAAGCAAGAACTAATTGACTCCATACACTTTGGTTAGAAGTTCAGTTGTCACTGACATGCACATACATCTGCTAGTTGACAACCTGATATGTAAGTGACATAATATAATGTATCTACTTCACAAAATTAATGTCCAAATATGTACAACATACAATACAGAGACACGGAGAATAAGACACTGCTCAATTTTAAACATACTAATTGCACACCAAACAGCTTTACTGTGGTAAAACACTGACTGCAAGTTACCGTTTTATGTCAGTTCTACTAGCCATTACAGAACAACGGATGGAAATGGCAAGAAGTTATGACTCCAGTGTCATTCAAAGCTTACAACAGCCTGCAATTTTAACCATACACTCAGTTAGCACAACAGTAGATAAATGACTTTAAGACAGCCCCAGGAACTGATAGGAATCTTCATTATTTCAACAGGAGTGGTTTCCACCTGGTCTTTGTTCAAAAAGATGATGTTTGAAATAACCCTGTCGGCTTTGTATAACCCTGTCGGCTTTGTGTAACCCTGTCGGCTTTGTGTAACCCTGTCGGCTTTGTGTAACCCTGTCGGCTTTGTGTAACCCTGTCGGCTTTGTGTAACCCTGTCGGCTTTGTATAACCCTGTCGGCTTTGTGTAACCCTGTCGGCTTTGTGTAACCCTGTCGGCTTTGTGTAACCCTGTCGGCTTTGTGTAACCCTGTCGGCTTTGTATAACCCTGTCGGCTTTGTATAACCCTGTCGGCTTTGTACAGGTTGTGAAAGAGTGAATACTCTTTCTTTTATTGTGTCCTACTTTCCCGCACTCCAGTTAAACTTAAAGGCCGGTCACTAGCGAGGGGTGTGTCTGAAACATGTGGACATTATAGGCCGGTCACTAGCGAGGGGTGTGTCTGAAACACGTGAAATTATAGGCCGGTCACTAGCGAGGGGTGTGTCTGAAACATGTGGACAAGGTTCAAGTGTTGAAAGCTTGCCTCACCAAAAGCAAGACAATTCACTCTTTTACAACCCATACGATCTGGACAGAATTATTTCTGGATCTATTAAAGTGACAAACTTTATGTAAACGGAAGACAAACGATAATGATACACTCTACTCCGGTACCGTTGAACACAGCCATTATAACGCGTGATTACAGCACTACCATGCCCACCAAGCACTCACGTCCGCGACTCTTGATTCGCTCAGAAGCAGACGGGTGTTGGTGAGCGAAACAGACGAGCTGTTTTTTCTTCAGCTTGGTCACCGCCATGATGCTACGATACCTAATTACAGTCAATTGTTGGTCATCATGTTATACTGTCATTGAGAGATTATGTGGGGTAAGCTAGGCAGTCTTCAGAACTGTGTCAAGTCTGTGCACATTTTAAGCCATCTTTCATCAATTGGATGATGCTACGATACCTTACAGTCAATTGGATGATGCTACGATACCTTACAGTCAATTGGATGATGCTACGATACCTTACAGTCAGTTGGATGATGCTACGATACCTTACAGTCAATTGGATGATGCTACGATACCTTACAGTCAATTGGATGATGCTACGATACCTTACAGTCAGTTGGATGATGCTACGATACCTTACAGTCAATTGGATGATGCTACGATACCTTACAGTCAATTGTTGGTATAATCATGTTATAACTGAGAAACTATGTTGAGTACGCTAGGGAGTCTACAGTTGTAAAGTCTGTGCACATTTTACTTGTTCATCACTAGTTCTATTACTAGTAGGCAGAAAGGGCTGTCACACAATACAATCTTTTACTTAAGACAGATCAAAACTTTAAATATATAGTTATTACTACCATACATCTGCATGTCTCTTGTTCTTAAAAGTTGAAGAGTCATATTTAAACTCAAATACATCAGTGTACACATACACACACACACACACACACAGAGTCTGAAACCAGCCTCTCACACAGTCTGAAACCTGAGCCTCTCACACAGTCTTAAACCAGCCTCTCACACAGTCTGAAACCAGCCTCTCACACATTTCTTGGGTTAACATTTGCAGCTCACAAGAGACAGCAATATATGTGAGGGGGAAAAATGTGCCTCACAAGAGACATCATTTGTGACCCTCCACCACGGAATGAGTCGCATGTCACCTTTGCATGATTTTCATATTTTTACATTTTCCGAAAGAGTTTTTTATGCTCTATCCAGTGGTGAAAACCGTTTTAGAAAAGAGCGAAAACTGTTTGAGTTATAAGCCTGTGACTAAGGTGACCCTCACACTGTATACTAGACACTCCCCAGACTTATATTAAGCCTAGCGCAGAACCGCGCGAGGTGACATGCGACTCATTTCGTGGTAGAGGGTCACATTTGTCCCTCACACACTTACCATTTTTCTAGTTCTTCGTCGTGGTTTGCCTGGTCAGGGTTGTAGACAAAAATGACACCCATAGCATCTTGCACCAGAGCTGGCCAACAAGCTTCAAATCTGACAAAATGCAAACATTATTTCTCAACAGTGGTAAATTGCACATGACATACCTTTCAAAGAAAAGGCAGTCAAATTGCACATGATATACCTTTCAAACAAAAGGCAGTCAAATTGTCAGTGTGTTTATAGCTAACTCTCTCCTGCAGAGAATCTATATTGTTTATGTGTTTCTTGGCAAAAGGTGTCCAGTCCCCCATTTCTTTAAGGCGAGAATTTAGCGAGAAAAAATGTCCGCCGCACTGCTGCCAATCTGATTGGCTGTTTGTGGCCGTTTACCGAACAGTGCAGATGATCTTTTCGGTATCAACCAATGATGTTTAATTCTTGCGTAGCTAGTCATCAAACAGTTTCATATTCACTCTCGCTTCCTTAGCTCCGCGAGAGGCTAGCCGCGAACAAGTCTCGCCTGACAGAAACACGCGTCAGGTGTCAGTGTAAGATTTATTGATTTGAAAAAGAGGGGGGAAGGGAGATAATCACTACATAGCTTGCATGACAAGGGGAACTACTGCTTCACCCCTGATTCACTTTAATAATATAATATTTCAGCATGATTCAGATGGGAAATGAGCTCAGAGAACTATGCAACATAAAAATCTCAAATAACAGAATTGTCACATTTAAGCTGGCTGGGGAAAAAACCACCAACAAAGACCAGCTCAAGAAAATACACTGAGTACACAGTGGAACCTCCCTTTAACTCACTCCCTACTGTGCGATTTTGCCTATGCTTTCCACTGTATACTGGCCATTTGTATTAGTTGGTAAAAAAATCATTACTAAAGAAGTACTCAACACAGATATTTGAAACTTTCAGGGTTTACTGTTGATATGTTGATGCCCTTCAGTGCAAAGTTTCAAGTGTTTTACTTAGAAAATAGCTGATTTAGGTGGGGGGTATAAATAACCCTTTTTCTGACATCAAAATTACGCTGAACGCAGGGCCATCACTTCAAATTCGCGTGGTTTACTCACTCACTACGAACCACTGCTATCGCAGTGGTCCCATGCACACCACTTCCCCACGAACCACTGCGATAGCAGTGTTTCAGCACGTGGCAGTGTTTCAGCACGTGGCAGTGTTTCAGCACGTGTCGTACTGGTAGACACCATTGTTGTTATGCAAATTTGCACAAAGCCAGCGAGTACAAAATCAAACCTCGCGTCATCGTTCTACAGCAGACAGAAGTGAAACTAGCTTGGTAATTTGCAGACGATTGGTTAAACTTGAGAGCCAGCCTCTCTATTTTCGTACAAAAATTGACGTCATTGAGCTAAAAAAAAATCCAAAGGTCAAACACTGCTATCGCAGTGGTTCGTGGGGAAGTGGTGTGCATGGGACCACTGCGATAGCAGTGGTTCGTAGGGAGTGAGTTAAGACTATCAACAATCTGAGAAAATAAGATCTTTACAGGGAGGGATCGAGTCTCAAAATGAAGGTAAATATTCAGAGGCCATTAATAGAACTTGTGAGAAAACAGGGTCTTAAATTAAAAAGGGGGAAGTCTTAAAGGGGGTTCCCCTGTGTACTCCAGTCTTAAAGGGGGTTCCCCTGTGTACTCCAGTCTTAAAGGGGGTTCCCCTGTGTACTCCAGTCTTAAAGGGGGTTCCCCTGTGTACTCCAGTCTTAAAGGGGGTTCCCCTGTGTACTCCAGTCTTAAAGGGGGTTCCCCTGTGTACTCCAGTCTTAAAGGGGGTTCCCCTGTGTACTCCAGTCTTAAAGGGGGTTCCACTGTGTACTCCAGTCTTAAAGGGGGTTCCCCTGTGTACTCCAGTCTTAAAGGGGTTCCCCTGTGTACTCCAGTCTTAAAGGGGTTCCACTGTAATCCTAAAGTGCTTTTGTCCAAAGCACACCTACTTCTTGTCACCGCTGCAGTCCCACAGTTCAACATCCACTGACGAGCGTCCAGGTATTGTCAGTCCACTCGCTTCAAACTCAAGGATCCTGTTTACAAAGCAATTACAAATATGACTCAATATGTAAGGATTCAAATGTAAATGGTAAACATGAAAAATATGAATGCACATGTGCAATTCGTGTGTGAGTGTGTGTAAGTGTGAGCGCACATTGTGTGTGTGTGTTGAGGTGACTGTACAAGTCTATCCGTCTGTCTGTCTGTCTGTCTCTGTGCACACCTTACAAACAAACATAGGTGGCCAGACCTACCAACATGCCACCGTATTGATAAATATATAACGAATGCACAATTGTATAACTTGAACTTGCAATAACAAAGAGGAAGTACACTGCCTAATTGTAATGCCATTGCAGGCTCTTAAAACATTGACAATTTTACTTTGAACAAAGACACTCAAATAGATATATCCAAGTATGATTAATTGCAGCTGAGCTTCCAAAAAGCACAAACCTGTGCAAAATAAAACGTGAGATCATTTTACTCACCTCACTCCTTGTGTTGGTCTGTAGTCACCTCCAGAGACTTCTGTAGCATCTGCTAGGAAGTTACAGATCACTGTCTTTCCACACTAATGATATAAAAAAAAAATCAATATTAACAATTATATAATTATGAACTGACAATGAAAGCTAACCCCTCTTGCAAGGGTAAGATGATTAAAAGAGAGAGAAAATGTAAGTTTTACGCCCTCACGGCAAAGCCATTAGGGGCATGTTACACGGGAAAACCCGGCTTTGTATGAAAATAAAAAATAAAAATGCAGGGGGGATGTAGACAGCTGGCTGCCGGCTGCTAGAGGAGACCTGAAAAGGGCTAGGGACCGGGTTGGGTCGTCTTGGGTCAGTGCTGAAATGGTTACTTTATTGTCTGTTGGCCGAACGGACACCCGAGCTTCCTATTTTTGCATGCATGTATTCGTGTTTCCAAGGCCTGAGGCTTTCGCTGTGACCCTGGGATCTTTATCGTGCGCATGCGTGCACACGGGGGTGTTCGGACACCGAGGAGAGTCTGCACAAAGTTGACTCTGGGACACACATCCCGCGCCGAACTTGGGGGTTGAACCCACGCTGATAGTAACAAGATGATTAAAAACAAAGGCAAAAGCTAATGAAACATGAGCCAGGGAAGATTAAATTCAGTGTGCTTGTATGACTATGTATTTGTTTAAAATTTGTAGGGCAAAATCAAAACCTTCCTTGGTCAATGAATTAACAATATCATGAATATGACTATGAGTATACTGTCTTTTTTGCAAAACCATAGTCTCCAACAAACATTACATGTCGTAAATATATGAATTCATTTTGTCTAACAAGACTGAAAATGATTTCTTCCCAGACAGTTTCTTGAAAATACAGATTAATTATTTATGTTAGTTTTGCATTAATTTGTCGGCTTCTCTCATCTCAGTAGCGCGAACAAGGCCAAAAATTGCAGCGAACCTGTCCCGTTTATTTTACATTGTATCATAGTCCCAATGAACGTAGAAAATCAGTGCTTCCCCAAACTAAACTCTTTGATCTTACCTCAGTAGGACCAACGCACAGTATTTTCACTTTCGACATGATGACAGGAATACAAGCGAAGAAACTCAAGAGTGTCACCCTCTTCCGATAGTTTTCCTTGCCAACCGCTTTGGAATGCGCTCGGCAGGGGAGGTCACTAACTGATTTCCGGTAGTATCAGGGGAAGCAACCTTAGTATCTTTTTCGTGAATCTGCGCCCAACAAGAATTTGAAGATTGATTATGAGTGTATCTAGAAGTAAAGGTTATTTATAAGTTGTGATCGTAGCTTCAAAAATCAAGAACGACGAAAAACTCCTGAAGTCAGACTTTAATTGAAACACAAAACAATCACTTACTTGCTTTTGTTTTTGCAAACTTTCCTGCGGGAATTGTGAGTATATACTGAAAAAAACAAAGCAAGCAGCATATTGCCCCAGACCAGCACATGTGATATCAACTCACTAACACACACACACACACACACACACACATGCACACACTCACATTTTGTTGTTATCATTGGCTAGCAAACTGACATCTGTCACACAAAAGGCCTGGTTCACAAGGAAGTGACATTTTCGGCAAAAAAATAGAACACTATAGGTTAATCTAAAGAAAAAAAATTGTTTGCATGCTTTTGATAAAAATCAGTGCAACCTTCCCCTTTGCTCTTAGCTGTTGTCTTCTTATCATCTTTTCTGTTTTTAATTAGTACGCTAATCTGTGGATTATAGGATGTAACATTTGTTCTTCAGGCATGGTAATTGAAACAAGTCGCGTAAGGCGAAATTACTACATTTAGTCAAGCTGTGGAACTCACAGAATGAAATTGAACGTAGTCCGCCGCTAGTGCAAAAGGCAGTGAAAGTGACGAGCCTGTTTGGCGCGGTAGCTGTTGCGCTGTGCTTCATAGCACGCTTTACTGTACCTCTCTTCGTTTTAACTTTTTGAGCGTGTTTTTAATCCAAACATATCATATCTATATGTTTTTGGAATCAGGAACCGACAAGGAATAAGATGAAAGTGTTTTTAAATTGATTTCGAAAATTTAATTTTGATCATAATTTTTAATTTTTTTAATTTTCAGAGCTTGTTTTTAATCCAAATATAACATATTTATATGTTTTTGGAATCAGAAAATGATGAAGAATAAGATGAACGTAAATTTGGATCGTTTTATAAAACATTTTTTTTTTTTTACAATTTTCAGATTTTTAATGACCAAAGTCATCAATTAATTTTTAAGCCACCAAGCTGAAATGCAATACCGAAGTCCGGCCTTCGTCGAAGATTGCTTGGCCAAAATTTCAATCAATTTGATTGAAAAATGAGGGTGTGACAGTGCCGCCTCAACTTTTACAAAAAGCCGGATATGACATCATCAAAGACATTTATCGAAAAAAAGAAAAAAACGTCTGGGGGTATCATACCCAGGAACTCTCATGTCAAATTTCATAAAGATCGGTCCAGTAGTTTAGTCTGAATCGCTCTACACACACACACACAGACAGACACACGCACACACACACACACACCACGACCCTCGTCTCGATTCCCCCTCTATGTTAAAACATTTAGTCAAAACTTGACTAAATGTAAAAAGTAAAAAAAGCTAAAAATGTTTAAGTAATAGCAATCGAAGACGCGAAGCGTCAAGTCAAAGTGACGGTGCAAAGCGCTTAGTCTTACTAGGGGGGTCCAGGGGATTGTATTTCTCCAAAGAACCCAAATGGTGCAATTTGGTGTCATCTGAGCTCCAAGTTTGCCATTAAATTCAGTTTTTAGAACCAAAGAGTCTCCCCCAGACCTGGGAACCCCTGTTTTGCTCTCAAACAAACTTGGTGTAATTTCAGAAAAATGAGCGTACTCCACACAGCATATGAACATCCATGATTAAAGCATGCTTCACACGCGTCCGTCACACCATTAATTAAGTTTACCTATACATTTAAAACAAATGCTTTTTTTCAATGCTTACTGACAAAAACTGTAATCATGTGTCAAAATACTGGATCGGCTTCGAGATGGGCTTGTGAAGAAAAGTAGTCCAGGAATGTTTCTGGTCGTATTTTTTTTCCACTGACCGTACTGATCGTATTCTCGACAATCATGCGTACAAAATACGGCGAAATCGTATGGGTTCCCAGGTCTGCTCCCCCATTTATGTTTTTGGCGGACACTTTTGCTTTTTCGGCGGAACAAACAAAAATGTCAGCGGATTTTTGCCTTTCGGCGGCCAATTCCCATGCCTGGTTCTTGCTCCACAGTGCAAAGCGCATCTTACAATCAGTTGTGTCCAATGACATTTTCCTTGTTCTGTGTACCTGAACTGCTTCTTATAACAAGAATAAATTGTAGTCGGCCTTATGATTGGTAATGCCTCACGTATGAACACATTTAATGTTTGTTGAAAACAAGAAGAGCAAACGCTCGATCGAGTCACTTTCGCAGTTCTGAATATTATATGAGGCATCAGATGGACAGGAAGAAATTGCTATTCACAACACAATGAGTCACGTTCACATAAAATTTGAGCCCGGTCACTTTTATAGTTTCCGAGAAAAGCCCAACGTTAAGTTGTGTGTTGCCGAACAGAAAAGGCTAGTTATCTCCCTTGTTTTTCTGATAACGTTCGTAAAAGGCTACAGATGTAAATACTTTGATGTAAAGAATAATCCTACAAAGTTTCAATCACATCCGATGAACTTTGTCAAAGATATAAAATGTCTAATTTTTCCTTTGACGCTGACCTGTGACCTTGAAAAAGGTCAAAGGTCAACGAAACCATCGTTAAAGTGTAGAGGTCATTGGAGGTCACGACTAAACAAAATATGAGCCCGATCGCTTTGATAGTTTCCGAGAAAAGTCCAACGTTAAGGTGGTGTCTACGGACGGCCGGCCGGCCGGACAGACTAACACTGACCGATTACATAGAGTCACTTTTTCTCAAGTGACTCAAAAATCACTTGGTCCAAACCCGGCAGCACAGTCTGTTGTGTCGCTTTGTAAAACACATACACACGCACCACACACACACACACACACACCAGACACAGATACACACAGACATGCACAAACGCACACACACACAAACTACACACACACAACATTTACACTCAAACAAAAACATAATACTGTACTTCCTGCTTTCTTTTTTATTCAGACAAGAAACATAACCAAGTCAGGACCAACAACATTATTCTTTTAACTTTGTTAAGATCAGTCTCCATTCACCACTCCTGCGTTTTGCTTTTGCTTCTTCTTCTTCTTCCCTGGCGTTCCATTTTCTGCAGCGTTCTCGCCGTCTTCTTGTTTCCTCTTCTTGCCTGCCTTGTCCCTGTGCAACAAACAAATAACATTTCATTTCATTTTCTTCATTATCCGACGGCTGGGAAATTTGGTTTGCTTCCTCCTAGTGGAGAGCTAGCAGCAACAAGACTTGCACAGGTGTGTCTGTGTGTCAGGTGTAATCAGCCACCTGTCCTTATGGCAGAATGACCGAGGTCTTTTACGTGCCACTGTGGCGACATGGGGTGGGACATGGATACTGTCTCTGAGTCTGCATATAAAGTTAACTCATGTCTGTCTTAGCCGGGATTCGAACCCATGACCGTCGGATCACAAGTCCAGTGCTCTACCAATTGCGCTACCCGACCATTCAGCTTATTTGTCAATCACAAAAGCGCACAGAATGACAGCCACATTCTACAGTCACACGTGTACAATTCTTTCATAAATGTACGGTAAAGTATGAGATTCAGGCTCACTTGGCTTGGAGCAAATTTTACAATTATTACACCCATTTTCTGACACAGTGGTTCATGTCTGTGTGTGTGACTTACTTGTCTGGCCGAGAGAGAAGCTGCTTCAAGGCGAAGTGCAGTCTGTCTGTGTGTGTGACTTACTTGTCTGGCCGAGAGAGAAGCTGCTTCAACGTGAAGTGCTGTCTGTCTGTGTGTGTGACTTACTTGTCTGGCCGAGAGAGAAGCTGCTTCAAGGAGAAGTGCAGTCTGTCTGTGTGTGTGACTTACTTGTCTGGCCGAGAGAGAAGCTGCTTCAAGGCGAAATGCAGTCTGCGCACGTCCTTGTTGAAGGCAGGTTTCAGAAGGGCCAGGTGTTGAAACACCTCACCTGTCAACACCGTCTGTAAAAGTAAAACAATGATAATAATAATGATGATTAGGATAATGATACTACTACTAATAATACACCTAATAATATTAACAATAATAATAATGATAATAAATAACTTATCTACAGCGCAAGTCCCATCAATTTGCTCCGGGCACTCTACAATTACATCCTTAAAACGAACAAACAAATAAACCAATAAAAATAAAACAAAATATGGTCTTTGTTGGTTGGCATGCAGTTGTTTCAAAAACCTTTTTTTACACGTTAAGATTGTCTGTTGTTTAAAGTTTGTAAAATAATTTTTGGGTTTGACTTTGAGATAATAAAAAAAAATGTAAAAGTGTTGATGTCAAAAATGGCAAACAATAGACGTTTTCTGGAAATAACTCTGCCATGATTTTCGGTGTGTTCCGCGGCTAACCTTTCTTTGCTCCACCGTGGTCATCTGTGCGACGTGAATCAGTGCCGAGAGCACCTCCACCAGCAGTCGCGATCGTATCGACCCCTTTCGCTGCGACAGCACCATCTGAAACAGCACATTTCACATCGTCATCATCATAACGGAGCGACCCCTTTCGCTGCGACAGCACCATCTGAAACAGCACATTTCACATCGTCACCATCAAGGCATCGTAACAGAGCGACCCCTTTTGCTGTGACAGCACCATCTGAAACAGCACATTTCACATCATCATCATCATTACATAATCAGAAAATCCATTCAAGAAAAAATGAGTTTCAAGGAAATATATAATGCAGAGGGTCTAGGTGGCCGAAGCTAAAGCATTTTGGTCTTGTAAATAGGAATGCAACCCCCTCTGGATGTAAAGAAAAACACTGTTGTCCATCTCATCTTGATTTGCACTTTCTGTGAGAAGAGATTTCTTTGAGAAGAGATTTTTGTGAGAAGAGATTTCTGTGAGAAGAGATTTCTGTGAGGAGAGATTTCTGTGAGGAGAGATTTCTGTGAGAAGAGATTTCTTGCAAACACAGAAACAGTGTTGTAGACCTAAAACTGCAAATACACTTTGTTTACCCATCATGAAATGTGTAACACGTAAAAATGCTAAACTACCAGAAATGTCCATTTGACCACTGCTTTAGTCTGCATACCTTTTTCAGGATGGGAAGAACTGGTGCGAACATGTCCCACTCTGCTTGAGACAGGCTGGCCCTCTGCAAACACAAAAGTCATGCACCTTTCAGCAATGAGATTTTCTACATGGATACACCTCCCTTTTTAGTCCTAAAGATGAGACGGTTCAGTCCAACCTGCCTCTTGGCGACCACTGCTTGAAAATGACCACCTGCCCACATCAACCGCCCCGGCAAAGGATCCATGACAAGCTTGTTTTCACATATTATTAACCTTTCCATAAATGTGTATAACCACCACCTTTGGTCAATCCCCTGAGTGTTCCTTATTACACCCCCGGTATAGGGGTGTGTATAGGATTCGCTCCATGTGTTTGTTTGTTTGTGTTCGCATATAGATCTCAAGAATGAACGGACCGATCGTCACCAAACTTGGTGAACAGGTTCTATACATTCCTGAGAAGGTCCTTACAAAAATTGGGACCAGTCAAACACACGGTTAGGGAGTTATTGGTGGATTAAAATTAAGATTAGGATTCGCTCCATGTGTTTGTTTGTTTGTTTGTGTTCGCATATAGATCTCAAGAATGAACGGACCGATCGTCACCAAACTTGGTGAACAGGTTCTATACATTCCTGAGACGGTCCTTACAAAAATTGGGACCAGTCAAACACACGGTTAGGGAGTTAGTGGTGGATTAAGATTCTACAAGGACTTATAGAGGGACATATTAATGGTCAAAGGGAAATAACCTTCTCAGTTCGTGGCAGTGAGAATGGTAAGGACGGGGGTGTTTTTCCTACCTTGTTGCAGTTCAGAAGGTGCACCAGCAGGGCACAGGTCAGCGTCTAAAAAGAGAATAACCAATCAAATTATGCAACAAAATACCTTCACATTAGGAAACACAGATATGTGTCATTCTCCAGAGCTGTGTACCAGTGGAAACAATGTTACGAAGGTGATATTTCTTTATTTAACTGAGACATTTTAACCATACAAATAGATTTCATTTGAAAATACTGGTTCCATATTTATACTTAGCGTGCAGAGAAATAATTAGAAATACTTGCACATTTTGCTTGTCTACGTTCACTACAGCTCTGGAGAATACACCATATATGACTCATGAACTACCAGACTGACAGTCATTCTGCACAATATCAACCCTTTCACTGCACAATATCAACCCTTTCACTGCCTGTAGGGCGTCAGCTGACGTCCTGGGTAACTTGCTTTAACGGGAAATAAACTATTCAATAAACAAATGAGGAGAAAAACAACAACAAACAAACAATGTGTGCGTGTGTGTGTGTGTGTGTGTGTGTGTGTGTGTGTTGCTTGAGTCTGTACGTGTGTGTGTCTCTGTGTTTGTGTGTGTGTGTGTGCATGCGTGCATGCGTGTGTGTGTGTGTGTGTGTGTGTGTGTGAGTTTGGTGTATTCATTTACACATTTAGGTGACGCTATAGGCTGTCAATTCAGATAAATACAGGTAATGCTCTGTGTATATTTCCAATTCCAGGCAGCAAACAGGTTAAAACCTTACCTTTGTGTGGACTTTGGTTTGTTCACTCTGAAAAACCTTCACCACAGTGGTCAGGAACGGCCAGAACACAGACTGCAATTTAAACACCCCAGGTCAACACCACAGGCAAACACGAACATAACTGAGCAGCTGGACCTGGTGCGCTCAACACAGATCTTGACACAAAATAACATGCACAGCTGGACCTGGTGCGCTCAACACAGATCTTGACACAAAATAACATGTACAGTGAAAACTGTCAAATACGGTCACTGGACTTAGCGGACACTCGCAGAATACGGACAGTCAGTCTCGGCACGGACTGCTTTACACTGTAAAACACCTGTACGTTACGGCCACCTCGGCATTACGGACGCGGACACGTATTTTGGGTCCATAATAAGTGTGTGCGGCCAGATCAAAGGCATTGTGATAGCTGGGTGGCCTTGTTAAAAGACACGACCTTCTTCCCAGGGGTCAATGACCCAGTTTTTGCCATGAGAGGTGGTTCCCCTGTCATATCTGAGAGAGGAAACACTTCCTGCATCGGGGTCAGTGACCGGTCAGTGACCGAGTTTAACAGAGTGGAAATCTGTGTGTGCGGCCAGATCAAAGGCAGGGCAGTACCTAGTAGCTGAAACATGCATTATCACAAGTTTTTAAACTTGTTTTACAACAGTCAATATTAAATGTTTCTCTATTTAATCTAAACAGCTTCTGTTTTTCTTATAAATGTACATGTACATGTGCAGTACTCTCTCTCTCTCTCTCTCTCTCAACTTGACTTTGTCGCGTTTACTTGCACCTGTCTAATAAGGACACCTGCAGAATAAGGACACTTTTGTCTGGTCCCAAGGGTGTCCTTATTTGACAGGTTTTACTGTACAGCTGGACCTGGTGCGCTCAACACAGATCTTGACACAAAATAACATGTACAGCTGGACCTGGTGTGCTCAACACAGATCTTGACACAAAATCGAAAATTTCAAAACTAAATTTTCATTTAATTAATATACTTACTCAACTCACATAAATGGCATTAACTTCAGTTCATTGCTAAGATATTGAAGTAGTACTCGACCCTGGTAAGGGGGGAAGTAACTCCCAAAGAAAAACAATCCGTAGTCAAGGACGGGAGTCACCTCCCCTACCGGTAACCCGCACATGCGCGGTCCTACTACCGGCCGTCATTCCCCCACGGAAACACACACCTGTAACACATATAATGTTAGCGGGGATGGATGGGAGGGTATAAACGATGTGAGTTGAGTAAGTATATTAATTAAATGAAAATTTAGTTTTGAAATTTTCGATTCAATCACATATTCTTACCTCAACTCACATAAATGGCAGATTGCACATAAAGGCGGTGGGATACTCACATTAAACTCTTGGAAGTATCTGGCCTGCGGCAACCATGGCTGGGAGGCAGTTGGTACCGTCCGGGTGAGTGCTGGCAATGTCCCGGAGGTAGTAGCTGAGGAAGACATCTTGAGACGTCCAGTATGCAGCTTTGAGGACGTCTGACATCCTTCCAGACTTGAGGACAGCTAAGGAAGTTGCCCACGCTCGAGCCTCGTGAGTCCGAGGTGATCGAAGAGGAAGGACTGACTGCCCCCCCCCCTTGTGTCTGCCACCACTGATAGGCATGCCTTATAAGTGTGGAAGACCATCTGGTAAGCGTGGTTTTTGCAATGTCTTTATTTCGGGCTGTATTAATCGAAATAAACAACAACTTCTGAGCTGATGCTCGAATCGGAGCGGTACGCAACAAGTAAGCCTTAAGCGCGCGTACCGGACAGTTAGAAAGATCCGGATCGCCGGGGGCTAAAATGTCCCGAAGAGGCCGAATGGAAATGATTGGTGAAAGTTGGTCAGGTTTTTGATTTTTGGCGAGAAAATCGGGACGGAAACGCAGTGAAACCGAGCCGTCTCTTTCAAAAGTGATATCACGGTCTAGACCTGAGAGGCCGTGGATCTCGCTGCCCCTTCGCGCGGAAGCGAGCAGTATGAGCATGAGAGTTTTGCGCGTAAGGTCAGAAAGACTAGCGTCTTGTAAAGGTTCAAAAGCACTGGAACGGAGAAATTCGAGTACTAGCAGAACGTCCCAAGCCGGAACAGAAGTTCTCTCCGTTGCAGAACTGAGGGCCGCGCCCTTTAGCACACTCGCGATGACTCCCCCGAGGGAGATGGAGCGACCAAGCTGCTTAAGAGTAACCGAGATGGCTGAGCGGCGAACGCGCAAAGTGGACGCGGCGCGTCCCTGAGCGGAGAGCCATGCCAAGTGGTTTGCGACCTGCATTGATCGCGGGGCGACCGGGACAACATTGTTAGCTGCACACCATCGAGTCCAAGCTAGCCAGTGCGATGAATAAACAGAGGAGGTGGAACGCCTGTGAGCCTTCTGGACTAAGTCCAAAGTAAGATCTGAGGCGCCTGAGCGCTTCAGTGATCGCCGAACAGTCGCCAGGCGTGAAGATCCAGGAACTCGGGGCGATCGTGAAGAATGCCCGTCCTGGGCTGTAGAAGCTCCCCTCGCCGGAGGCTGAGCGGAATTGGCGGGCCGCTGGCGAGCCGCAGGAGGTCCGGGAACCAATGCTGACTGGGCCAGCGCGGTGCCACGAGAAGAAGACGAGGCCGCTCTAAGTCGGCTTTTCGCAGGACCCTTCCGATGAGTGGAGTGGGAGGAAAGGCGTAAGCCACTAGCCCTGTCCAGCTGATCGTCATCGCGTCGATCTTCCACGCTTCCGGGTCCGGAAACGGGGAGACAAAGATCGGAAGGCGACGCGAAAACCTCGTGGCAAAGAGGTCGACCATCGGTCGCTCTACCTGCGCCCAAAGGCGGAGGAGCGCCTGATGTGCGATGGTCCACTCTGTGTGGATGATCTGAGAGGACCGGCTGAGGGCGTCGGCCAGGACGTTCAGGCAGCCGGGCAGGTAGCGAGCCGAGACCAGAATCTGATGGCGAGCGCACCAAGAAAGGATCTCGCATGCTCGGCTGGACAACAGTTGAGATCGGGAACCGCCCTGTTTGTTGAGGTAGGCAGCGACTGTCGTGTTGTCGGTATGAATCAACACATGGGTGCCCTGAAGGGCGGAGAGAAAATGCTGAAGCCCCAGAAAGACTGCCTCGAGCTCGAGGCGATTGATGTGCCAAAGCCGCTGCTCTTGTGACCACCGACCGGACGTCGTGTGTGTGTCCACGTGAGCCCCCCAACCCTTCTGAGACGCGTCCGAAAAGAGATGCGTGGAGGGAGGAGGAAGCGCTATGGGCACTCCCTGCAGAAGCCAAGGGGTGTTCATCCACTGAAGCGTGGTCTGCTGAAACCAGACCCCGAGCGGGACTGAAACGTCCCAGCCTTGTGAAGTCGGATTCCAGACTGAACTGAGCGCCGCCTGAAACGGGCGCTTGTGGGATCTGCCTAGCGGAATAAGGGACGACATGGACTCCATCTGGCCCTGTACAGACGCAAGCGTCCGGGCTGGAGCTGACTGAAGCCCTAACAGGGAAGACAGAAGAGCCTGCAGTTTGTCCACCCGGCGTTGAGTGGGACGGACTGACCACTCCCGTGAATCGAACACCATGCCAAGGTAAGTAAAGGTCTGCGACGGAGTCAGCTCGGACTTGGTGTGGTTGACTCGGAAGCCGAGATCCTGAGCCTGGGCAAGGACAAACTGGGTATGCTGAAGGCAGAGCGCTTCCTGCTGATGAAGGATCAGCCAGTCGTCCAAGTATGCCCTGAGCCGAACCCCGTGCTGCCGAACGAGGGCACAAAGTTGGCGCACCACCATGGTGAATACCCAGGGGGCAAGTGACAGCCCGAAGGGAAGGGCTCGAAACTGGAAGATTCAGTCCCCCCACAGAAAACGCAACCACTTCCGGTCCGCCTCGTGCATGAGGATGTGGAAGTAGGCGTCCGTCAGGTCGACGGACGTCACCCAGTCGCCCGGGCGAAGCGCCTCCCTGACGGTCGCCGGCGTTTCCATGGTGAACCGAATTTTGCGCAAAAAGCGGTTCAGTGGAGAGAGGTCTAAGACTGGCCGCCACCCCCCGGAAGCCTTGGGAACAACGAAAATTCTTCCGTAAAAACCCAAGGAGGAGTGGTCGAGAACCTCCTCTATAGCCTGCTTCTGCAGCAAGAGAAGGATTTCCGCCTGAATTGCCTCCCGAGCGTCGAGGCTGGCCGGAAACCGGAAGTTGGCCGGCGCTCTGGACAAAGGGGCCTTGCCTTCCTGCCAAGGAAGGCGGAACCCCGATCGAATCACCCCCATGATCCATAGGCTGCTTGTCCGAGACAGCCACACTGGAAGGGCCCGGGAGAGGCCGCCTGCTACCGAAAGGGTAGAGGCTGGGGGGGTGACTGGATCGGGGGGGTCTCATTGGGGGTTGGGCTTGCGCCCAGACCCCCGCTTCCCAAAGGAAGGTTTACGCTGGTAAGGGCGGGAACGTGAACCACCCCTACCTGCCTGAGACGACTTCTGCCCCGAGGACTTGCCTGCAGCTGGTGCAGAACTCCGTGGTTTGTTACCGTGCTGCTTAAGAGCGAGTTCCGTCAGTTGCACCACATGATGGTCACGAGCCTCCTCCGTTTGCTGCCGGAGGGCATCCAAAGAGCGTGATCCCAGCAACGCACCCTCTGAGAAGGGAGAGACTCTCAAAGAGTCTATGGTGGCCTTATCCGTCAGGCGTGAGCCGTTAAGAAAAGCCTCGCGCCTCCAAAACACAACCTGAGAGTAGAGCCGAGCAGCAAGAGTCATCTGACTGTCAGTGACCTTCGCGAGGGCCGCCAAGAGCATGGCAGCATCAGCCTCAATGGCATCGTCACGGAACCTAAAAGGTTCGATGGACGAAGCGATGGCTCTCGTGAGAGACCGGATGAGCGTTTCCGCTAAGGAGGTCAGTTCGAGGGAAGAACGCCCGCTCTCCTCCAGCCCGAGTAGACTCTGTTCCGTACACACGGCAGTCCTATCTCGGCTATAACCGTCCTGCCGTAAGCGAGCCAGTTCCGGAGTCACCGGAAGTGGAGCTGTGGGCAGCGAAAACGAGGAGAGAAGAGAATGTGGCCTGCTAGGCAGCCGCGATCTTCTTGAATTAGCTGGGAGGCCGCCGCCTGCCTGAGCCGAGGCTAACCAAGGCTGAGCAGACGGGGCTTCCCCATGAGCAGCCAAGAGAGGGTAGGGTGTGTTAGCGTCCGCCAACACCTGAGCCATCACAAAAGGGACGGAAGGAGATTCAATGAACCGGAACTTCGCCTTCGTGTCCCCCGCGCCCGCAAAATCTGCCAAAGCAGAAGGAGGGGGTGCGACCACAGTAGAATCGGCGGAGACACCCTCAGGGAAGTACCGTGAGGTTATCTCCGCAGCCAACTCCAGAGTAGGGCCCAGTTTATTGGGAATCCGTAAGGGGGTAACAGATTCAGAGCAATCCTCATCCCCTTCCTGTTCCTCTCCAAAACCTTCCTGATCCCCATCAAAAGGAGGGTCCGGCAAACCGGAAACCCACCCGTCCACGGAAGCGGAAGTGGCTAAAGTCGGTTGAACAATAGACGGAAGCGCCGCAAACTGTCCACCAACAGCACCGCCGACAACCGGAACCGCCGCGGCGGAACCGGAAGTCGGGGCCGGAAGTCGATGCGTAACCAGGGACGGGATAGCAGGGACACTGCCACCGGAACCACTAGCCCGCTGTCCTCCACCGGAAGTGCCTGCCACAGCACAACCGGAAGTCGAGGACGACAACCCGCGGGCAGGCCCGACCGGAAGCCCCGAGGGGCAACCAGAGGAGCCTACCCCCTGCGAACTCGAACCAGGAACGGCGGCAGCCGGACCAAGAGCTACAGGTCGATGACCGCCGACAGAATCTTGTAGGCCAGAGCTGGACAAACAAGACGCTGCTGCCTGCCCCCCAGAGGCCGGGACAGCCGAAACTGATCCCAGGGGGGCAGGCTGGCGCGCTTCGCCGCTCCCTAGCGCACCCGCCACGTGATGGACGGTGTACTGCCGGGGAGGAGCCGTCTGCGAACCCGGCGACGCAAGAGCGTAACCCGGGCCCGCAGGCAAGTGTGAGCCCCCAAAAAGATGGGGACTCCCACAAACGCCGCCCAACGCCGAAGCGCTGGAACCGGGCGGCGCTAAGGCCGCGAACCCCCCTGAAAAGGCAGGGGAATCCGCAACCAAACCAGAAAAATCCGGCCCGAGATCAGCCGACGTGATCGTCGCTGACGGCCGCAGCCTAGAAAGAGAGGCCACCCCCCCCACGCCAGGCGGGAGGGGAGCGACAGGTCTTTCCGCAGAATGTAAGGCAACTAGGTCATGCTTCAAAGTAGCAAACATTGCCAAAATTTCTTCCCGAGACACGGACTCGCTAGACCGTGGCGTCTGCGAGCGCGAGAGAGGAGAAGTAGAGCGTTCCTGCGTAGGAAAAACCGGTGACGGTGACGTGGAGTCAAGCGAAACCCGTTCTGTTTTCTTAGTCACCGGGTCAGTAACCAGAATTAAAGACGTAGCCTGTGACGAAGTTACAGAGGCACGCGTCTTTGATTTAGACTTAGACTTGTCCTTATCCTTCTCTTTCCCCGGTGAAGAGAGCAGAGAAACAAGTTTGCCCTTGCTTTTAGAGTTTTTGTCCGCCATTTGCAATATCGAACACGCGCACGTGGAGATGAATTACAACAGCGAAAATACTCAAACAAACGCAACGCGTAGCGAAGAGAAGTGAAACGATCTTACCTAAAGAAAGCAACGCAAAGACCAGGGTCAAATGGCCTTCCACAAAAAGGCCAAGGCAAAAAATATGCCGGAGTACAACAACACGTCTGTGCAGTAGTGTTGAAGTGGGTGGGGAATGACGGCCGGTAGTAGGACCGCGCATGTGCGGGTTACCGGTAGGGGAGGTGACTCCCGTCCTTGACTACGGATTGTTTTTCTTTGGGAGTTACTTCCCCCCTTACCAGGGTCGAGTACTACTTCAATATCTTAGCAATGAACTGAAGTTAATGCCATTTATGTGAGTTGAGGTAAGAATATGTGATTGAATAACATGTACAGCTGGACCTGGTGTGCTCAACACAGATCTTGACACAAAATAACATGTACAGTGGAACCCCCAGTTTAAGACTTCCTACTTTTTAACACCTTCATTTTCCTGATTCTCTTTTCTGTAAATGTACCTCCATTTTAAGACAGCCTCATATTTCAGACTTGATTTGTGGAGGTCTGGAGAGGGGTTCCACTGTACGATAAACGTCAAGCTGGATACATTCAAAGGGGGTCCCACTGTACGATAAACGTCAAGCTGGATACATTCAAAGGGGGTTCCACTGTACGATAAATGTCAAGCTGGATACATTCAAAGGGGGTCCCACTGTACGATAAACGTCAAGCTGGATACATTCAAAGGGGGTCCCACTGTACGATAAACGTCAAGCTGGATACATTCAAAGGGGGTTCCACTGTACGATAAACGTCAAGCTGGATACATTCAAAGGGGGTTCCACTGTACGATAAACGTCAAGCTGGATACAATCAAAGCAGCTGGTACCTGAGAAGCTAAAAAAAAAAAGTAGCACAAACTTTCTATCAATTCTATCATAAACATTTCAAGAGCTGCCACAAGTATCAAAGGCAACATTACTGACACACTGATCCAAAGCAACAACAGACCCCAACAAAACGACTTTTGTCAGTTCTGCTACACATCAAAATCTCCAAAATAGTGGGAAATCCTACACTTGATTTCAAAAACAAATCTAGTTTTTGGACAGAACTTTACATAAACACTTCAAAACTTGACAAAACTTCTGCATTATACAGCTTAAACGGTTTAGAACTATTCCATTACTCAAACCAAATGTGAACCTGAACCAACAGAACAAATCCAAGAATACCATAGTCCATACTTACTGGGTATTTCAATATCATTGCTGAGAAGAATGCCATGTTGTACTTGGGATTGCTGTCCAGAATAAAAAGAGTCAAATGTCAGTTTTCTCCACAAAACTCCCAATGACAACACTGTTACAATGACAACACTGTTACAATGACAAAACTCCCGCGCGCGCGCGCGCGCACGCGCACACACACACACACACACACACACCACACACACACACCACACACACACACACACACACACACACACACACACACTCACACTCACAAACTTTACAAAAAAAGAAGAGCAGCATACTTCCGCTTCAGAAGATCCTCCTCAAGAGCGTCCTGCACGGCTTTGACGAAGACAGCCTGTCCATCATGAGAAGTGGGCGGAGCCTCTTTCTTGACGTCTTCCCGCATGGCTCGCGTCTTCACTGGCGATGCCTCGGACGAGTCTGGCTGAGCGCTCATCAAACGCATCTGTGACACACCAACATGACAGGTGAGTTCAAGTCAAAGATTGTATCACACGCATCTACAACACACCAACATGTCAGGTGAGTTAAAGTCAAAGCTTGTATCTGTGAAAGTGATTTCTGCCACAGTGGAAGCCCTCTTTTAAGACCCCCCAATTTCAGACTCAACCTTTAAGACCTTGTTTTCTCAGACTTTCTGTTCTTAACCTCTGTAAAATTACCCCCATGTTCAGACTCCCTCCTTTTTAAGACCTGATTTTTTCAGATTATTGGAGGTCTCAAAAGGGGGTTTCCATTGTACAGCAGACACCTTGTATCTCCACTTGTTTTCAGCCTACTGCCCTTTGGGAAAATGTTCTTTCTTGCAACTGGAAAAAAGCACATGACTTTTTTTTTTATATACCCTTTCAACAAAATGACAAAACCCAAATTTGCAGACTTTAGTTAATCTTCTCCGACATCCAGGGGACACAGCTCGCACACATTTCTAACAATAAAAATGCACATAAACGGTTTTTTTATTTTAAATAACTCGCCTACTGACCCTAATGTTTTGGGGCCTTGTCATGAGAAACAAACACTGTATTTTGGGGGGCCTTATAAACACGCAGAAAGCTGAACTATAAGGCAGCATTCCACACGTTCACTCATGCACAATACTCACAATGCACAGACAACCGTTTGCCATGTGTCCAGCCAATTGAGGATTGGAACCTGAAACCCAGCAAATACTGAACAAACCAACTCAGAACATAATAATTCAAACATATCAGAAGAGAAGCCCGAGAAGAAAAGAACTGCTCAGAATTGCCAATTAATGTTTATGATCTTTCACAGAAGGGCTCAAGAGAAACAAAATACACAGTTAACTTTGAAAATGTCTACACAATCAAAGATGTTAATAAATAATGAAAGATGCTCTAGCTCTTCTGGCTTTAAATTGATCTCAGGAAGAAAAGAAGGAAGAAGAAAGAAAGAAATGAAGACAGAAAGGAAGACAGAAAGGAAGGAAGTTGGGAAAATGGACAACAGAAAAAGGGAAGTGAAGAAAGAAATTAGAAAGGAAGGAAAACATATAAGTGTCCACATGATGAACGACAAGATAGATCATATTAACTTTTTACTTTAACGTTACGGGATATGAGGAAGAAAGGAAGGAAAACATGGTGCTTTAAGTGTCCACATGATGAACGACAAGATAGATCACATTAACTATTTACTTTAACGTTACCGGATATGAGGAAGAAGGGATG
>NC_090253.1:1767300-1779800 GCF_037325665.1 Littorina saxatilis
ACCAGTGTGACGCATAAACAGTGCTGGTCGATTCCCTGTGGGCCTTTTGGACAAAGCCTAAAGTAGCGTCTGAGGAGCCAGAACGGCGCAGCGACCTAGAAAGAAGGGAGGGCCGTCTGCGAGGCAAAGGAGGACGGGGAACCAATGTTGGCTGGGCCACCAAGGGGCCACCAACACCAAGCAAGGCTGTCCCCGCTCCGCCTTCCTGAGAACCTTTCCCAAGAGATGAAACGGGGGGAAAGCATAGGCTATCAGACGCGACCAGTTTACTTCGAGGGCGTCTGTTTCCCTCCCCTCTGGGTCTGGAAAGGGGGAGACAAAGACCTGAAGCCTGCAGGAGAATCTTGTCACAAACAGATCGACTGTAGGCTTGCTAAAATGCCACCCAGACGTTGTAGGACCTGATGAGTCAGAGTCTACTCCGTGTGCATCGTACGCGACGGGCGACTGAGGTAGTCCGCAAGAACGTTGAGTTTGCCTGGGATGTACTTCGCTGACAACAGAATAAGGTGCTGGCTGCCCCAGGCAAGAATCTGACCTGACCTGACAGAAAGAGCGAGAGACAAAGTGCCTCCCTGTTTGTTGATATAGGCCGCCATGGTCGTGTTGTCTGTGCGAACCCCAATTTGTTCGTTCCTGACCATAGACAGAAACGATTGGAGTCCCAGGAAAACAGCCTCTAACTCTAGGGCATTAATGTGCCCCCCACTCTGCGTCTCGTTCCACAGACCTGACGCAGTGTGAACAGAAAGATGGGCACCCCAGCCCTCCATAGACGCGTCTGTGAACAGAAACTCGTCCGGGGGGGGGGGGGGGGGGGGGGGGGGGGGGGCAAACGAGATTGGCACTCCCTGTGAAATCCCAGGGAGCAGCCAGTGCCTCGTTGTGTGCCGAAACCAGCTTTCAAGAGAGACTACTGTCTCCCAGCCCTGAAGAGAAGGCTTCCACAGCGAACTCAGGGCAGCCTGAAATGGCCGCTTGTGGACTCTGCCTAAGGGCACAAGAGTGGCCATCGATTCCATTTGGCCAAGAAGAGAGGTCAGAACACGTACAGCCGCTCTCTTTATCAAGGACAGAGTACGAAACAGACTTTGCAACCTGTCCACCCTTCTCTGTGAAGGGCGTACCCGCCAATCGACGGTGTATGTCTTTGCGTGTGGAAGAAAAACAACCCCAATGCTAAAAACGTCTGTGCCAAACCTAGGCTTAGCCACATGATGGTGTTTAGTTCTTTTCGTAACCTCTTAGAAAGAAAAGCTGAAACTAAGGAATTCCTGCGAGTCCTTTGTGCTGCGCAGCGAAAGTCGCTGACAGAAGCCACTGCCTCAAGAGGTAGGCTTAGCCGGAAAAGTTCCGACTGAGAGGTTACTAGCAATGGCTCAGTGAGCCTAAAAATGAAGTCAGAATGTGAGCCCATAATTTGGACATGTTCTGGCGACTTGTCGGAAACCAAAGCTTATGACCCTGATGAGAAAGCACAATTCCGTAAGCCGTAAAAGCTGAGAAAGTTTTAACAGCTTGCCTTGTTTTTCGCCACAGAGGCAAAAAACAAAAATTGAGGCCTTAGCAACTCCACCCTAGAAGGTGAAAAATAAGAGGTATGCCGCACCAAAGATGGGCGTACATACCGCGAAGCTGCCTAAGGCAGAGGGTTTAACCCAAAGTTTGTTTGCTTAGCTTCGTATCTTGCCTAAATAAAGGCCAAATGTGGCCAGCCGACGGAGATCACAGCTTCTCCCAGAAGATGAACCCCAAAAAGCAAAGAGCGGAGTAGATCCGCCTCTTGTTTGCAACCTGACCCAAGCAATGTGCCAAGAAAAGCGCTGGGAGGCTCCGCTGTTCAAAAGACTTTAGCCAAAGTAGCTAGAAGCGACATGACATCCTTCTCCCGTGCGTCACGACGAAACTCGAAGTTAACAAGAGCAGAGAAGATAGAGCTCTATAAAACAATCTTGCAAAGTTTCCGAAACAGAGGATAACTTGAAAAGATCATGTGCTTATTCCCCCAGAGACAAGAAAGAGGACTCAGTATAACATACTGTTCTACTGTAGCCGTCTTCCCTACCAGAATAGTGACAACTTTCTCTACCGCATCGTCACGAAACCTGAATGGATCTAATGACGACGCGATCAATCTCGACAGAGATCTCTGCAAAGTCTCAGAGAGAGACGATAACTCAAGCAAGCGTAAGCCAGTTACTCCAAAGACAAAAGAGAATTCTCCGAAAACGGGACTACTCTGTCTCTGCTGTATCATCTTGCCTAAGGACTGCAAGTTCCGGAAAAGTGGAACGAGGCAAGGCAAACGAGCCAATCAAATTGACTGAATTATGCAGCAGTGTAAACTTCTTAGCCAAACCAGCAGGCAAAGCTGAGGCTAAAAACAAAGAAGCACGGTAAGGCTGCGCTGAATCAGGAGCCAGACCTTGTGCTGTTAACCACGGTACAGCGTGAAACGCACCGCCATACTGCCCAGTAGTCAGTAGCATAGACAGCTCAAACGCTACCAACGGGAATTTCCGAAAACGGAACCGCTGTTTCCAGTCCTTCGCAGAACGGGAATCCCCCAAAGCGGAAGGAGGTTGGGCAACAAACCTACAAGTGTTGCCGCACCCTCCTCGAACTACCGTGAAGTAACTTCCGCCGCCAAAGCCAGTGCTAGCGGAAGTTCAACCAGTACACGGAAGTTGGCATCTTCGTCAACCTGAACAGAAGCACCAAAATCCGACTCATAATCCCGCACATCCGTGCAACAAGGCAACGAACTTCCGCCCTGACTACAATAGTCAGGCGAAGCGTCACCCAGAAGAGACGACACACGAGGGATGCGATACCCAAGCAGTGTGTCCCTAGGGACTGCTTTCCTGCCCAGAGGGCGGAAGCGGGGAATGTCACCCCCTCCTCAAAATACCGTGAAGCCACTTCCTCCGCTAAAGCCAGAGCTTGCGGAAGCTTAGTCGGTATGCGGAAGTTGACATCTTCGTCACCCTGGACGGAAGTGCCAAAATCCGACTCGTAGTCCCTCACTTCCGTGAAGTCAGGCAAGACACTTCCGCCGTGACTACCATAGTCCGACGAAGTGTCGCCCGGAAGAGACGCCCACGAGGGATTTTATACCCAAGCGGTACGTCTCTAGGGACTGCTTCCTGCCTGTAAGGCGGAAGCGGGGAAAGCTGTGAAAGCTGTGCTGCCGCACCAACTGCTCCTCTAGGGAGTGTCGGAGGACGCACTTCCCCTGTTCGGTCAGAGACCGAACGCGTGTCTGGGCTTTTCCCTCGATCTAGACGTTCACTCGATCGGAACGACGTAGACCGAGGGCCTAAGCTTTCGCGCACACGAACCGGTGTGGCTACTCTCTCCAAACCACGCACTTCGTTTTGGCCGGAGAACCCGGTTACTGGCGAAGTATAAATACCTTGATCGTCGTCAGCACACACACACACACAGCAATACAGCACACCGTCTTGTACCTCCTTCTGCCCTGCCGAAGTCGGGGTATCCTTTTTAATCCACCGAACAATTAATATCCACAGCCATGTGTGTCTCCTGCCTCCGAACCACTGTGCTCCGAACACACACGCTACAGAGCTCGACTCGATGTGCGCAGTTTCGTATAAAAATTATTTTCCAAAATTCCCCACTGTGTTTTATAAAATAATCATATTATGAAAGCACATACATTTTTATCTTAGTTGTTATGTATTTATTGTTAGTAAACATCGGCATTATTCATGTTTTACTTTAAACGCAATCATTGTTATTTATAGATCACAGGCACCTGATGTAAGTAGGTCACACACGTGTAAATGTTGTGCCCAGTCCTTGTTTTTGTTTCTGTTATTATTTTAGTTAGCAGGTCTAGTTGAGCACGTATTAAGTATTATGTACCCACTACTAGTTATTGTGCATTTTAGTTAATGGACTGATGATGTCATTGTATGGAGTCGACGCACGTGCGAGGATATGTATGTGTGGGAGGGGGGGGGGGGGGGGGCGCGGGAGATGGAAGCTTGCTGTATGTTATGTAATGTATATATTGTGTGTGATACGTGGAAATGTGATACTATTTATTTGCATGTATGATACAGGTACAAATGTGATAATTGTAGGCTTATACTAGTGATTACTGTGTGTGATACATGAAATGTGATATGAATGCTGTTTTTATATGTTATACTCTTACTTTCTCCCAAGCGCAAGACAAATTCTTCTATGAAAATTGAAGCCAATAAAATTTGAGTTGAGTTGAGTTGAGGCCTGGGAACGCAGCAGGGAAACACCACGGCTGCCATCAAACGAGGCGTGAACGTCAGCGGACGTAAGGGAAGGCGGAACACACACCCTGGCAAGGGAACGCACACCTCCCACACCGGAAGGCAAAGACACATCTCAGCCTTGGTAGACGAAAACTCGGCTGAAAGAGAGGATATCTGAGCACTCAAGGAGTGCAAAATAGCATAAACATCCTGCTTCTCGCTAACAGGACCTGAACCGGACAAGACCGGTGACGCAGCTGAAGGCAAACTAGGCATAGCCGAGAATTAGGTAAGTCTAACGCACATCAAACGAGGATTTAGTCAAGGATCTGTGACTTAAATCAAAGCTTAACCTGCCGACTCTACGACTTACAAGAAGGCTTCTTTGTGGGAGAAGGCTCGGCCACTGACTTAGCATTTTTATTCTTTCCTTATCCGACATGGCGAACGGAAAAAAAGTAAACAAAGCTAAGTACTCAACCAAACCTAAGTCACAAAACGATAACAAACGACAAAAAAGCTCACCCAAACACACAGTAGGAGCAGAGGGACCGTGTGCAAGTACCAAGGCAGGGTCTGACAAAAGCAGAAGTCAGACAAACCGGCTGAAAGCCGGAGCAAAATCAAAACACGTCTGTAGACACGGACCGCTGAAGATGGAATGATTCAAAGATGGCGGCAAGGTCAGGAAGTCACGTGTGACTTTGTCCTGTTAAGGGGTCAAGGTAGCTCTTTTTTAGGGTGACCTCCCCTTGTTACCAAGGCGATGCTATTCAGCGTCCTAGCACTAAACTGAAGTAAATTGCTGTATGTGAGTTGGGATAAGATATGTAATTTAATTTCTTTCGTCTGCTCAGTCACTCACTTATCCAATTCAAGCCTGCTTTACGGCTTTTTAAACTTGATTTTTAAAAACATTTCAATGATAAATCGCGCCTAAAGATGTCAGAGCATACATCGATTACACAAGGTAGGCATATTTTATGACTATTCGAATATAAAACGCGACCGAAGTCACTTTCGTCAGAATGACCAATTCTACGAATTTCGTTTCTCTTGGCGAAGCGAATTTCTGTTCGAAGAGATCGGAAGTCACGTGTACTCAAAAAGGTGTGACGTTTTACAACCGAAAATGCCAACGAAACGAATGTGGTAGTGCTTCTTAATCTCTCTAGTGTCTCAAGTTGCTGAATGCCAGCTGTTCTTTTGTTTAACTTTGAGTCTTTGTATATCCGAGGCTTGTTCAAGCTTCTCTTCTTCCTTCAAAACAATCAAAACAATGACGAGATCCCTCCTCTAAAGCAAAAAATGATGTCCACAGCTGTTCCTTCTTCCTTCAAAACAAACAAAATAATGACGAGATCCCTCCCCTAAAGCAAAAAATGATGTCCACAGCTGTTCCTGGGTTGCATTTTAGTTGGGGAAGGGGCGAGTTAAAAATAGCCAGGGTAGAGGGAATCGCCATTACGGCTGCAGCCACCACACTGTTTAGCTCGCTTGCTTGTTACACCCAAATGCTTCCGCGCTTTATCGGACTTATCAGTGGCTGGCACCAAGGAGATGGGACTTATCAGTGGCTGGCACCAAGGAGATGGGACTTATCAGTGGCTGGCACCAAGGAGATGGGACTTATCAGTGGCTGGCACCAAGGAGATGGGACTTATCAGTGGCTGGCACCAAGGAGATGGGACTTATCAGTGGCTGGCCAGGAGATGGGACTTATCAGTGGCTGGCACCAAGGAGATGGGACTTATCAGTGGCTGGCCAGGAGATGGGACTTATCAGTGGCTGGCACCAAGGAGATGGGACTTATCAGTGGCTGGCACCAAGGAGATGGGATTTATCAGTGGCTGGCACCAAGGAGATGGGACTTATCAGTGGCTGGCACCAAGGAGATGGGACTTATCAGTGGCTGGCACCAAGGAGATGGGACTTATCAGTGGCTGGCACCAAGGAGATGGGACTTATCAGTGGCTGGCACCAAGGAGATGGGACTTATCAGTGGCTGGCCAGGAGATGGGACTTATCAGTGGCTGGCACCAAGGAGATGGGACTTATCAGTGGCTGGCCAGGAGATGGGACTTATCAGTGGCTGGCACCAAGGAGATGGGACTTATCAGTGGCTGGCACCAAGGAGACGGGACTTATCAGTGGCTGGCACCAAGGAGACGGGACTTATCAGTGGCTGGCACCAAGGAGATGGGACTTATCAGTGGCTGGCCAGGAGATGGGACTTATCAGTGGCTGGCCAGGAGATGGGACTTATCAGTGGCTGGCCAGGAGATGGGACGTATCAGTGGCTGGCCAGGAGATGGGACGTATCAGTGGCTGGCACCAAGCAGATGGGACTTATCAGTGGCTGGCACCAAGGAGATGGGACTTATCAGTGGCTGGCACCAAGGAGATGGGACTTATCAGTGGCTGGCACCAAGGAGATGGGACTTATCAGTGGCTGGCCAGGAGATGGGACTTATCAGTGGCTGGCCAGGAGATGGGACTTATCAGTGGCTGGCCAGGAGATGGGACTTATCAGTGGCTGGCCAGGAGATGGGACTTATCAGTGGCTGGCACCAAGGAGATGGGACTTATCAGTGGCTGGCACCAAGGAGACGGGACTTATCAGTGGCTGGTACCAAGGAGATGGGACTTATCAGTGGCTGGCACCAAGGAGATGGGACTTATCAGTGGCTGGTACCAAGGAGATGGGACTTATCAGTGGCTGGCACCAAGGAGATGGGACTTATCAGTGGCTGGCACCAAGGAGATGGGACTTATCAGTGGCTGGCCAGGAGATGGGACTTATCAGTGGCTGGCACCAAGGAGATGGGACTTATCAGTGGCTGGCACCAAGGAGATGGGACTTATCAGTGGCTGGCACCAAGGAGAGTGGACTTACCAGTGGCTGGCACCAAGGAGAGTGGACTTATCAGTGGCTGGCACCAAGGAGAGTGGACTTATCAGTGGCTGGCACCAAGGAGAGTGGACTTATCAGTGGCTGGCACCAAGCGAGCCTGCAGCTGCTGTGTTATCTCTGCTGTGGGGGAAAGGATGGGTGCTAAAAATAGCTCAGCCTACCTGCAGCTAAATAGGCAGAAATGAAGCCCTGGGAAGAGCCGTTAGTTCGTCAAAAACTTCAATAAAGTTTGTTGTGATTTTCACCATACCTCTTCGTCACTACCAGCTGCAGCCGGTCCCAAAGCCGCTTTGACAGACCGTCGCAGTTCATCATCAACCTCTGCATCATCATCATCACTGTCGTCTTCACTGCTGTCTTCATCGGCCGGCATTACTTCTTCTTTGCCATCACTGTCATCATCATCATCATTCTCTTCTTCACTGTTCTTGTCATCGTCGTCATCATCAGCTTCGCCGTTTATTTCCTCTTTAACTGATGAGAAAGAAAAAATAATCTTGAGTTAGTTTCTCCCCTGCAAACCCCACGCATTAACACAGAATGTACAGTATTTTGTGTTGTTTGAGAGACAGTACTGTAACAAACAAAAAATCATCAATTGGCCCTTCAGTCCTACCGGTTTTGGTTGCAGTTGATACAGTAGAACCCCCTGTTTAGTGTCTTTAAAGGGGGGTTTGAGTTTTTGGCCGGTCGGTCATGAATTTGGTTGCAGTATACGTACTGTCATGTTTACACACAAACACACAGTTGCAGTTTACTGTCATATCAAAACACACACACCCAAACACATTACAGCAGAACAACTTGAACTCAAATTTCAAAGAAAATTTACTCATGGCGTAATACTCGCTCCCCGTTGAGTGAAGCACATTTGACATTGTGGCGCAACCAGTAAAATCCGAATGTCCTAACTCGATAGAAAGCATAACGACTTTTCTCCCGAATCATCTTTGCGCTCATATGAATGATTCGTCGCCTTGCATCGCTAAACTTGACCACGATTGTTGAGGTCTTCGTACAGGCTCCTCTCTTTGCGTACTTTCGCTTCGCTGTCCTTCTCACCATCTAGATAACACCGAGTCATTATCCTTGACGACACACAGGATTTTCGTATTCCCGACTCCCAAGGAAGTCGCCGCGGATTACCACTTCGCTCGATTAGATATTACTTTATTACCTCTCTACTCAAGAGTCGGCGCTTTTCTTTTTCTTTCGCGAATCTTCGTTTGTCAACAAGACAGTCGTCGTGACAAGATAGTGTGCAGAAAAAAACCGGATGTATCAGGATCTCGCGCGCGCGAGATTTCGTTTTTATTTCTTCTCGCGATAGTTGGAGGAGTGAGAGCCGCCATGTTGTGTTTTTGTCTGCTCGAAATATGCGCAAAAGTCGTAAATCATCCCAAAAAGCTCGGTCGTAAGTCGCGTTTTGGGTCATTATCCTTGACGATACACAGGATTTGTGTCTTCCCGACTCCTAAGGAAGTCGCCGCGGATTCTATCGTGCGCGAGATTTAGGTTTTTTTTCGTCTCGCGATAGTTCGAGGAGCAAGAGCCGCCATGTATTGTTTTCGTCTGCTCGACTACAAATGCGCGAAAGTCGTAACTCACCCCCAAAAGCTCGGTCGTAAGTCGCGTTTTGGGGCGAGTCGTTCACTGGGGGTTCATTATATAGTAGAATGCATCCGTGGTAGCAAAATCGGTCGTAAAAAGGGGGTGGTCGTAAACAGGGGGGTCGCTAAGGGGGAGTTCTACTGTAGCGACATACAGAAATAATCCTACTGCTTTAATAGACGACGTTGGGAACTAACTCTGTTGGGTTTCTACGGCTTATGAAAGGGTGGGGAAAACTTCATTGGGGAAAACTTTCTAACGTGACATTTTAGGTTAGTCACTAGCGAGGGCGTGTGACTCCACAAGTGGACAAGCAGCACGGGGGAAAGTTTGCCTCAATGAAACCAACAGTACAGTGGAACCGCCCTTACAAAATCAGAGAAAATCAGGTCTGAAAAAGGAGGGAGTCTTAAATTGGGGGGTCTTAACTCTTTGTAAACCCAACAGTTATTTTTGGAATGTGTCTATTTTCATTAAAACTAAGTGTATACCAAGTGTTTCAGTGCACAGTGCAAGAGGGGTATTTTGAGCAAAAACAACTGTCACTTGGTCAGTCAAAAGGTCAATCTTCAAGTGTGTATAATGGTCAGTCAATAGGTCAATCTTAGTGTGTGTATAACGGTCAGTCAATAGGTCAATCTTCGTGTGTGTATAATGGTCAGTCAATAGGTCAATCTTAGTGTGTGTGTATAACGGTCAGTCAATAGGTCAATCTTAGTGTGTGTATAACAAGACAGGGAAGAAAGAGGCAGACATGGAAAGTGCCAGAGACAACTTACTGTCTTCGAACTCAAACAGATCGTCTTTCTTGGACTTGTTCTCCTTCAGTACCTGCAGTCAGTAAAACAGGGACACAGAGTCAAGCACACAATCAGGAAATCAAGCAACAATCCACAATAAACGTTTTAACAATGCAATTTCTGATTAAAGGCACAGTCCTTCGTTTGGGATAAGACCATCCCCCCACCTGGGCACAGACCACTAGCAGCAAGAACTCCCTCTTTGCCCAGCAAGCAGTCACACTGCTGATTCTGGCCTCTCTGTACAGCAAGCAGTCACACTGCTGATTCTGGCCTCTCTGCCCAGCAAGCAGTCACACTGCTGATTCTGGCCTCTCTGCCCAGCAAGCAGTCACGCTGCTGATTCTGGCCTCTCTGCCCAGCAAGCAGTCACACTGCTGATTCTGGCCTCTCTGTACAGCAAGCAGTCACACTGCTGATTCTGGCCTCTCTGCCCAGCGCAGCAAGCAGTCACACTGCTGATTCTGGCCTCTCTGCCCAGCAAGCAGTCACACTGCTGATTCTGGCCTCTCTGTACAGCAAGCAGTCACACTGCTGATTCTGGCCTCTCTGCCCAGCAAGCAGTCACACTACTGATTCTGGCCTCTCTGCCCAGCAAGCAGTCACACTGCTGATTCTGGCCTCTCTGTACAGCAAGCAGTCACACTGCTGATTCTGGCCTCTCTGTACAGCAAGCAGTCACACTGCTGATTCTGGCCTCTCTGTACAGCAAGCAGTCACACTGCTGATTCTGGTCTCTCTGCACAGCAAGCAGTCACACTGCTGATTCTGGCTTCTCTGCCCAGCAAGCAGTCACACTGCTGATTCTGGCCTCTCTGTACAGCAAGCAGTCACACTGCTGATTCTGGCCTCTCTGCCCAGCAAGCAGTCACACTGCTGATTCTGGCCTCTCTGCCCAGCAAGCAGTCACACTGCTGATTCTGGCCTCTCTGCCCAGCAAGCAGTCACACTGCTGATTCTGGCCTCTCTGCCCAGCAAGCAGTCACACTGCTGATTCTGGCCTCTCTGCCCAGCAAGCAGTCACACTGCTGATTCTGGCCTCTCTGCACAGCAAGCAGTCACACTACTGATTCTGGCCTCTCTGCACAGCAAGCAGTCACACTGCTGATTCTGGCCTCTCTGCCCAGCAAGCAGTCACACTGCTGATTCTGGCCTCTCTGTACAGCAAGCAGTCACACTGCTGATTCTGGCCTCTCTGCCCAGCGCAGCAAGCAGTCACACTACTGATTCTGGCCTCTCTGCCCAGCGCAGCAAGCAGTCACACTGCTGATTCTGGCCTCTCTGCCCAGCAAGCAGTCACACTGCTGATTCTGGCCTCTCTGTACAGCAAGCAGTCACACTGCTGATTCTGGCCTCTCTGTACAGCAAGCAGTCACACTGCTGATTCTGGCCTCTCTGCCCAGCAAGCAGTCACACTGCTGATTCTGGCCTCTCTGCCCAGCAAGCAGTCACACTGCTGATTCTGGCCTCTCTGTACAGCAAGCAGTCACACTGCTGATTCTGGCCTCTCTGCCCAGCAAGCAGTCACACTGCTGATTCTGGCCTCTCTGCCCAGCGCAGCAAGCAGTCACACTGCTGATTCTGGCCTCTCTGCACAGCAAGCAGTCACACTGCTGATTCTGGCCTCTCTGCACAGCAAGCAGTCACACTGCTGATTCTGGCCTCTCAGTACAGCAAGCAGTCACACTACTGATTCTGGCCTCTCTGCCCAGCAAGCAGTCACACTGCTGATTCTGGCCTCTCTGCCCAGCGCAGCAAGCAGTCACACTGCTGATTCTGGCCTCTCTGCACAGCAAGCAGTCACACTGCTGATTCTGGCCTCTCTGCCCAGCAAGCAGTCACACTGCTGATTCTGGTATGTGTCAAAGTGGAGGGATGGTCTTGTCCCATGAACAGTTCTGGCCAGACCAGGGATGGTGAGCCAAATCATTTACACAGGAAGGACTTGGTCTTGAATATGATTTTTTCTTTAGAAATATTTTCATCAGTCAGAGCTTATTGTTCACTGGGAGCAGTATTGGGTGCAGGGGGGGGGGGGGGGGGGGATGTGTGTGTTTAATAAGGGGGTCTTAAAAAGAGGGGGGGGGGGGGCAAACAGTTACCTGCGTGATGAGATGAACAGCGGCAGGTGTAACGTGTGACGACAGCATCCCGAACACAGCCACGGCCGTTTTGCGTGCCAGTTTGGATGGCCGCGACAACATGGACAGCAAGATCTCCGTCATCACCTCCATCCACTCGGGCTCTGACACAACCAACAATATCACTGCCTTGTTATGGGTCACATGACACAACCAACAATATTACTGCCTTGTTATGGGTCACATGACACAACCAACAATATCACTGCCTTCTTATGGGTCACATGACACAATCAACAATATTACTGCCTTGTTATGGGTCACATGACAAAACTGAAACCAGCCATTGGTCAAACTTGCACCCTATATCTATTGACATTGCGCAGGTCATTGGCTAAGTGATATCGCGCAGTGGGGGGGGGGGGGGGGGGGAGGGGGGGGTGAGCAGGGTAAAGCCCCTTATCAGAGAACAAAATATACGAATAATAATTATATATAAAAAAAAGAAAAATCTGAAATTCATGTCATTTCAAGTGTTAGAAAGCATACCTCCGTCCTCCGCCTGCTTGGCTTTTTGTTTCTTGGCGGCTTTCTGGTGGCAGATGTAGATGTCTTGCAGGACTTCCATGGTGGCCTCGGGGTCCTTGAAGAGATCAAAGGCCAGGTGCAGAATGAGCAAGGTGAAGGTCTCGGCCTCCCCAACCTGACCGCTGGTCGACTTGCGCTTCTGATCAACAGAGGAGCCGAAATAAAAAAAACTTGATAGGCCGCTAACATTCCAAAATTCAAAATCTAAAAACAAAAAAGGTCAGTTAATATCTAATTTGATTGAATTTTT
>NC_090253.1:1782300-1807818 GCF_037325665.1 Littorina saxatilis
CTTTGCCACGAGCGGTAGACTGACGAAACTGGGAGTAGGTGGTCTGGGTGAAAAAAGCAGTGCGTTCGGTTTCATTCTGTAAGTTCGACAGCTTGACTAAATGTTGTTATTTCGCCTTACGCGACTTGTTTCATTTTTTAGATAAATATCTTTGATGACGTCATATCCGGCTTTTTGTAAAAGATGAGGCGGCACTGTCACACCCTCATTTTTCAATAAAATTGATTGAAATTTTGGCCAAGCAATCTTCGACGAAGGCAGGACTTTGGTATTGCATTTCAGCTTGGAGGCTTAAAAATTAATTAATGGCTTTGATAATTAAAAATCTGAAAATTGTAATTAAAATCATTTTTTTATAAAACGATCCAAAATTACGTTCATCTTATTCTTCATCATTTTCTGATTCCAAAAACATATAAATATCTTATATTCGGATTAAAAATAAGCTCTGAAAATTAAAAATATAAAAATTATGATTAAAATTAAATTTCCAAAATCGATTTCAAAACAATTTCATCTTATTCCTTGTCGGTTCCTGATTCCAAAAACATATAGATATGATATGTTTGGATTAAAAACACGCTCAGAAAGTTAAAACGAAGAGAGGTACAGAAAAGTGTGCTGTGCAGCACAGCGCAACCACTACCGCGCTAAACTGGCTCGTCAATTTCACTGCCTTTTGCACGAGCGGCGGACTACGGTCATTGTGAAAAAATGCAGTGCGTTCAGTTTCATTCTGTGAGTTCCACAGCTTGACTAAATGTAGTAATTTCGCCTTACGCCACGTGTTTCTTCATTCAAAATGAATACATTTCTTTTAAGTATGCTTTCTTCTAGGCAATAGACGAACTCCGGACATAACTCTGTCGGGTTTGTATGGGTTGTGAAAGAGTGAATGCTCTTGCTTTCTATTGAGGCAAGCTCTCTACGCATGCCTCTTGTCCACTTGTTCCAGACACACCCCTCACTATTGGCTGGCCTGTAGCGTCACGGGAGAAAGTTTGACTCACCAAAAGCAAGAGTATGCACTCTGTCACAACCCATACACACCCGACACTTATTTCTCAACATTGTCTATGTCCAGAAAAAAACTGTGTTCGGGCTGTGACCCCCCCCCCCCCCCCCCCCCCCCCCCCCCCCATCAACTGACCAGGTCTCATGGAGAGAAGCTGGGTGAGAGTTTTGTAGAACATGGATTGACACTGGTTGCGCAGAGCTGGACTGAAGTTTGGACCCACCTCCTGACACTGAAACATGGACAGTACCAGATGTGAGGCATGGACAGTACCAGATGTGAGGCATGGACAGTACCAGATGTGAGGCATGGACAGTACCAGATGTGAGGCAGGCTTTCAGCAGTACAATAGAACATCCCTTTAAGGGCAGGTAATATGAGCGTTCGCTTGAGTTTGTGTCCCTATTATTTCTCGTTTTATTACTGTACAATTATGTTCAATTGAACAAGAAGAGCAAACGCTCGATCGAGTCACTTTCGCAGTTCTGAATATTATATGAGGCATCAGATGGACAGGAAGAAATTGCTATTCACAACACAATACAGATGTAAATAATTTGATGTAAAGAATAATCCTATAAAGTTTGAATCAAATCCGATGAATAGTTTCAGAGATATGATATTTCAATTTTTTTCCTTCAAGACATACCTGTGACCTTGAAAAAGGTCAAAGGTCACCAAAGCAGACGTCAAAGTGTAGAGGTCACTGGGAGTCACGTTCACATAAAATTTGAGCCCGGTCACTTTTATAGTTTCCGAGAAAAGCCCAACGTTAAGTTGTGTGTTGCCGAACAGAAAAGGCTAGTTATCTCCCTTGTTTTTCTGATAACGTTCGTAAAAGGCTACAGATGTAAATACTTTGATGTAAAGAATAATCCTACAAAGTTTCAATCACATCCGATGAACTTTGTCAAAGATATAAAATGTCTAATTTTTCCTTTGACGCTGACCTGTGACCTTGAAAAAGGTCAAAGGTCAACGAAACCATCGTTAAAGTGTAGAGGTCATGGGAGGTCACGACTAAACAAAATATGAGCCCGATCGCTTTGATAGTTTCCGAGAAAAGTCCAACGTTAAGGTGGTGTCTACGGACGGCCGGCCGGACAGACTAACACTGACCGATTACATAGAGTCACTTTTTTTCAAGTGACTCAATAAAACCTTGTTTAAACCAACCTCCCTTTTACGACAGTCTTTTTCTTCTTCTTCGATAATGGGCTGAATCTCCCACATTCAATCATGTTTTTGGACGAATGGATTTCTACGTGTATGACAGTTTTTACCCCGCCATTCAGGTAGCCATACATTGCTTTAGTGGGAAGCATCCTGGGTATTTTTGTGTTTCTATAACCCACCAAACTCTGACATGGATTACAGGATCTTTTCCGTGTGCACTAGGTCTTGTGCTTGCATGTACACACTAAGGGGATAAGGCACGAGCAGGTCTGCACACAAGATTTGAACTGACGACCGTTCGATTAGGAGGCCGATGTCTTATCCACTAGGCCACTGCTCCTGTCCTATGACCTTCACAAATGTTAAGAAAATCTGGCCTTAAAAAAGGAGGGAGTCTCAAAATGGAGTTAAATGTATGGAGGTTATGAACAGAAAATCTTAAAAAGCAGGACCTTAAAAGGGAGGATCTCTCTCACACACACGCACCCACCCACACACACACGCACGCATGCACACACACACACACACACGCACGCACGCACGTACACACACACACACACGCACGCACGCACACACCCTCAACCCATCCCACCCCCAACACAAACTCACACCACTTACATGAGGAATGTCTTTCGTTGCCTTGATAACCTTGAAAAATGTGTGGAGCAACAGAAACTGAAGAATTGTCAGGGGCACGCTCTGTTGCACCGTGGGATTGACGGCAGCCACACGAAGCAAGGGAACTAACTGCTGGCTGAACTGGTCTCTATGTTTGGCCGAGTCCTCTTTGTCATCATCTCTGAGAACATATACGTTGGACATTTTGATCTTCTCAATCCAAAGGGTCCGGTATCAAGGTTTGTGGGAATTCCACTCAAAAGCTACAGCATTTACAGCATTTACAGCATTTACGGCATTTACAGAAATTGTGCACAAGAATACAGGGCTGTAAGCAAAATATTCTTGGTTGTTTTTAATTTCATTAACATTATTATTTGACAAAAACATTGGCTAGGTACATAATTTAAAAACCTGTAGAGCCCAACAAGTTGAAAATATAAAAGATTAGTAAATGTTCACCTGCATAACTTGAAAAGATCAGTAAACGTTCACCTGCGTAACTTGGAAAAGTCAGTACCTTTTTTTCCCTGCATAACTCAAAAGTATGGTGTGCAACTTATACTGTGTTTTCCCGTGAGTTATAACAAATACATGTATGCTACAGCTGTACTCACTGTTGTACGAGGTCTCCTCTACCCATCATACAGTCCATGCACATCTCAGAAAACTCCTTCACAGATTCTCCCTGCAACTGTCAAACAGAAAAAAAAATCCATCATCATCATCAACTCTTATCATTTGGAACATACCATATTCATCATCATCATCATCATCATCATCATCATCATCATCAATCATCATCATCATCATCATCATCATCATCAACACTTATCATTGTGAACCTATACCGTATTCAGAAACAATGCCACCCCCCCCCCCCCCTCCCTCTCATCACCACACCCAGCACCCTCCCTCCCCCCCAGCAAAGTTTCTCTCAAGGTCAACTTAAAATGCTGACTGAGAAGGTATCCATGTCCCACCCCTGTGGCATGTACAAGACTTGTCATTGTACCAGCAGTGGGCGTCTTCAATCTTGGGGGTCTTTAAAGGGAGGTTCCACTGTTCATTTCTTTGCCCGCGGCCCAGGAAATCCCCCCCCCCCCCCCCCCATACATACGCTGCTGACGAGTGTAGAGAGAGTGTTGGAGCGAAGAAAGTCGTGGTACTTGAGGCGATGACAGGTCTGGATAAACTTGGTCACCATGGACAACACCGCTCCTGACTTTTCCTGGTCTCTGCACGCCCCCACCAGTAATGACTCCTGCACACACAAACATTCACGCTTTCAAGAATAAACAACGAAGTTGGCATTCATCCTTAATATTTCCATTTAAAAAAAGTCTGATTTTGAAACTCTTCTTCATATCATATTGCAAGAGGGACACAGTGAGATGACTAATCTCAAGTATTACCCAGTAATTAGGCCTAAAAAAAAAATAGGTGTGGTTACGGTAACCCGACCTACCCTATTTTTAGGGGCCGATCCTATAACTTTTTATTACATTTGTCAAAAAAAAAAAAAAAAAAAAAAAACGAGTGCAAAAAACGCAATGAAAGCGAAAGCGCCCGTGTCGCACACTTATTTCCCTGTCAAGTACCGGAAAGTGGGTCATAAGGCGCGACTTTTTTCCTCGAGTTCGACCCCTGCATCTTGTATAAGAAGCGCCTAATCTGTGTATGAAATACGAAAAAAATCAAAGAGACCGCTTGAGTACCAGTCAAACAACTTGTGATAATGCATGTTTCAGCTACTAGGTACTGCCCTGCCTTTGATCTGGCCGCACACACAGATTTCCACTCTGTTAAACTCGGTCACTGACCGGTCACTGACCCCGATGCAGGAAGTGTTTCCTCTCTCAGATATGACAGAGGAACCACCTCTCATGGCAAAAACTGGGTCATTGACCCCTGGGAAGAAGGTCGTGTCTTTTAACAAGGCCACCCAGCTATCACAATGCCTTTGGTCACTGACCGGTCACTGACCCCGATGCAGGAAGTGTTTCCTCTCTCAGATATGACAGGGGAACCACCTCTCATGGCAAAAACTGGGTCATTTTGGTGTGCCCTATTGGCCCCCTGCGTCCAATGGGTGACTGGATTACAATTTTTTTTTTAAAAAGAAGGGGGTGCGTCTTAGATAACAAAGCGCCTTGTCACCCGGAAAGTACGGTAGGTTTAATTTGTACACATTAGAAAAAAAAGTTTAAACCAAAAAAAAAAGTGATTGCCTACCTACCTACCCTATTTTTTTTGGCTATGTTACCGTAACCACACCTATTATTTTTTTTGGCCTTAATTCCTTTAAAAATAACATTACAACATGCAATAACAAGCATAACATTTCTTGCAGCATTGGGAAGAGTATAATTATGAAAGAGTTCCAGCTGACGATCTCATGGAAATCCCAAATATCTGCGGGGTGGCCGACCACAAGAACAAATTAATCAACCATTCAACCAACTCTCCCACCCACCCACCCAACAACCCAACGGGACCATCCACTAAACAGGTTTTATTACAGGTGCCCTTCCCAAGAAACTATCAACATGCAGAGAAGTAAAAAAAGCTGCGCACAGTAATACTAATAGATAGACCAGGCATAAGAATGGCTGAGAGGAAAAACCTCTAGAGAAAAAACACATTTAAAGACGCCTGAGCAATTTGAGAATATAAAACGCTTTATATAAAAAAACTTTTTGTTTTCCTCTGAAATTTCATTTCTAAACCTTTAACATTAACAGATTTGAGGATCATTCCCATGCCTGATAGATAGATAGATAGATAGATAGATAGATAGATAGATAGATAGATAGATAGATAGATAGATAAGATTTCATATAGTCCTGTGAGGTTACCCTCATGGAAATTGAGGTGTAGTGCGTCGCTACCCATAATATTTAGGCCAACAACAAAAAATAGTCTGTTTACGGTAACATAGGCAAAAAAAATAAGGTCGGTAGGTCGGGATTTCCCCCCCCCCCCCCCCCCAAAAAACATATTTTTAAGTTATTTTGCCAAAAAAACTAAGATTTTTTAATTTTTTTTATTTTATTTCAGTTTTATTTTTTTAATTTTTCCCAAATGCCAAAAAAAGTCTAGGGTCGCGCGAAAAAATAGGGTCGGTCGAAATACCGTAAACAGACTTTTGGGGGGGGGGGGGGGGGGGGCCTTAAAGCAAAAGCTCACTCACCGCCCTTCTGCACACATCGAACAACGCGTCGTCTTTCCTGTCGTAGGCTCTGCAGATCACCGCAGCAGCCGCTGGAAACAACATGCTCTCTGCCTGCAACACAAGTCAGACAGTAAGACCCCTTTAATACACTTATTTTTGTTGAGAGCATCCACATTTTCAAATGATTACGCCCCTTTAATTCACAAGTCAGAACGCCCCTTTAATACACTTATTTTTTTTGAAAGCATCCACATTTTCAAATGATTACCTTTTTTAATAAATCATCACATTAAAGGCACAGTAAGCCTCCCGTAAACCATCACAGAGCTCCCCGAGCGTCTAAATACAGTACAAGCATACTTCCATTTGAACGCTCACCGAACGGGAACATCCTGGCTGCTTTCTGTCGAGCGTGAGACATTTTCAAAGAATTTATTTTTGTGGACTTGGCCCTGAAGAACAATGGCGCCTCGTTTTTGCGCTAGACCTAACTTTTAAAATCTAAATAATAAATTGACAGCTTGTTACACAAACATTCTTTAATCATAAAAGAATTCGTTTTTCATCAAGACACGATCAGAACAATTCGAAGTTGTGAAAGTTTAAAAAAAGAAAAGCCCGGAAGCAGGGTCACGCAAGGGTCGTGGCAGACGACGGTTTTATCAGTGCAAATCGCCGTTCCTCTCAACAGTCAAAAGCCATCGCTAGAGTTCTTGTGAACCACAGCCGTTGTTTCGTGCATAAAAAACGTGCTATTGTAGATAAGCTCACGTCGAGTCGCGTTCAAATGACTAACTATGACTACTGCATTGTGAAAAGGGAAAACTGGATCACACGGGTTCACGATGGCTCAGGGGTAAGATAAACCACGCAAAAATAAATTCTTTGAAAATTGTTCGCTCTTTACGGAGGGCACCTAGGATGTTCTCAATTGGTGAGTGTTTAAATGAAAGGGTGTTTGTACTGTGTGTAAAAGCCTGACCGTATCTGTGATGGTTTACGGGAGGCTTACTCTGCCTTTAACATCCATCGAATTTTCTGAGAAAAAAACAACTCATGCAAGGATACTGCTAGGATAAACTGTATTTTCTTTGAGTAAATTTGCCAAAATGACCATAAAAGTATCTGTAATTCTTCTAAATTTAAGGCAGTCCTTGACATCCCACCTCCCACTGTAAGAAAAGTCTGGCAGATCTGCCAAACTGACGATTAATTCATCGTTCTCAACACAACTGTTTTTACTAAGCCATCTAGCCAAACTCGTCCAACTAAACAAAAAACCAAAAAAATCTCAAGAAAGAGAGCACAGCTATAGACATAGATAACTTTAAGACGAGAAACTCGGGTGTGGTGTACAACAAACATAAAACTGCCATCATATTCCTTTTATACACAGCATTGGAGGCGCAAATAGTCAACTCATAATAATTAAGATTAGGATATAATGTCAAAACAAATCTCTCTGCGTCTCACTCTCTTTCTCCCCCCTCTTCCCCCCCCCCATCTGTCTGTCTGTCTCTCTCTCTCAGCTATGCACGATTCATTAAAGGATTCCTACCAGAGCTGGATCAGATGTTTGCTCCAGAAGATGGCAGAACAGAGACAGCGCAACCTGCTTGCGTGGGACGGTGGAAGCCAGCAATGGATCTGTCAGCAACAATTAACATAATTTAAATCATTTTGAACTAATTCATCGTTATCCTGACTGCAATGATGAGAGATGTGACAGAAAGGAGAGCAACAGACAGACAGAGACCGATAGGAAATATGTGTTTGTGTATGATGGTTGGTGTCCATGGTTTCTGACTGGCAGTATGAAATATGTGTTTGTGTATGATGGTTGGTGTCCATGGTTTCTGACTGGCAGTATGAAATATGTTGCTGATTGAGATAGAGATGGAAAAAAAAAATTTCACAACGTGTGTGTCTGCATATGTGCATGAAAACATGCTCTCATGTGTGTGACTTCAATTTTTAACACATACAATTTTCCCCTCACAAAGTCTTCAAGATAGCTTGATTGATATCGACTCTTACTCTCCCTCTTGTTTCACACCTAATTTTCTCAAAGCTTCAGAGGTCTTTAAAACAGAGAAACCTCAGTAACTGAAACTTCAGGCCTTTCTTGTTGCTCACTCACTTCCAACTTTGGTCCAGAAGTCCTTGAGGTCATCCATGTCATCGACCTTCCTGGTCATCTCTTTGGCAACCATTTCCAGCATCATTTGCTGAAGTTGAGGCGTCTCCACGCTTCTCTGTTTCACAAAACACAGACAGGCTTTTAGCATGAATGCTCATACTACAGGGGAACCTCCCTTTTAAGAACCCCCATTTTAAGACTCCGTCCCTTTAAAACCTTATTTATTCAGATGTTCTATTCATAGGCTGTGTAAATGTGCCCCCATGTTAAGGCTGTGTAAATGTGCCCCCATGTTAAGGCTGTGTAAATGTGCCCCCATTTTAAGGCTGTGTAAACGTGCCCCCATTTTAAGGCTGTGTAAACGTGCCCCCATTTTAAGGCTGTGTAAACGTGCCCCCATTTTAAGGCTGTGTAAATGTGCCCCCATTTTAAGGCTGTGTAAATGTGCCCCCATTTTAAGGATGTGTAAATGTGCCCCCATTTTAAGGCTGTGTAAATGTGCCCCCATTTTAAGGATGTGTAAATGTGCCCCCATTTTAAGGCTGTGTAAATGTGCCCCCATTTTAAGGCTGTGTAAATGTGCCCCCATTTTAAGACTCCCCCCCTTTTCAGACCTAGTTTTCTCAGTTGTTTGTTTAGATTTTAAAAGGGGTGTTCCACTGTACACAATATCTTTCGACAGAACTTTTATTCTTCTTCTTCTTCTGCGTTCATGGGTTGAAACTCCCAAGTATACTTGTGTTATGCATGAGTGGGTTTTTAATGTGTATGACTGCAATTTAGGCAACCACATGCAGATTTTTGGGGAGAAAAAACTCGTATAAAATTGAGTCCCGTTGATACAAGCTTTGCTAACACAATCTCAGGTTTAACAGAAGGAAGTGTTATAAGTTGCTAGGGCTAGGCCCATTTCTTCTTTCATTGCTAAAAATTATTGGCTTATGAACAGCCGAACATTCAGTTTGAGGTCGAAGCAATTTGATGGTTATTTCTGAACCATTGAATCTAACTTTACAGGTGAATGTGACTTTTTATTGGCAGGAAATCGCGCAAGCTGTGTGCCCTGAATGTTGGAGAAGAGTAATTTTCCTTGCAAAGTTTGCAGAATTGAATTTGGTCCTTCTTGATAAAATTGATTTCTAAAGGGTCAAAAAAAAGTTTTAGGTTCGGGAGAAAAAAAATAGCGAATCGGGAACAAGGAACTTTCAATTTTTTTCTCTCATTTTCTTTATTTAAATTTGGGTCACTTCCTCCCAGTGGAAAGCTAGCAGCAACAGAGTAGCGCTACCCAGGTGTCTGCATGCTTAAGTGTAATCAGCCATCTGCACTTATGGCAGAATGACCGAGGTCTTTTACGTGCCACAGTGTTGACACAGGGGTGGAACATGGATACCGTCTCTGAGTCTGCACATAAAGTTGACCTGTGTCAGTCCTGGCCCGGATTTGAACCTGCAACCTTAGGATCACAAGTCCAGTGCTCTACCAACTGAGCTACTGGTCCTCCCCAAAAAAGGCAAAGCCCTCACCCTGAACAACTGCAGAATATGCTCGTAGTTTTTCTTGCCCAGGATCTTGGCGGCCCCCCAGTGAGCCTTGAGGTAGGCCTTGTCCACCAGCGACTGAAACAAAGAATGATACTATTTAAGTCACTGTATTGAGAAATTCAAATACATTCAGCTAAATCAATAACTCCATAAGAACCTGCTGTAGCTGAACCCCCAAAGTTTGCAAGAACATACCAAGAGATAACAGCGGCCAGACCCCATCACAAACAGCTCTCCACATCTGACGGGTGTCTAACCCGCGACACAAAAGAAACTATGAATAGCTCATGCTCTAGACCAGCAGACAACTAAGTCAGCGCTGAGCAGCTGCTGTGAAAGGGTGTACTACTGCGTCAACCTGGCATAAATATTCCCACCAAATGCCTCTCACCTTGTCTTTGTTCCGACACGCCAGCAAAAAAATTAGCCTGTCAGGTGTACACTCCTCCCATCCTTTGTCCAGGTCCTCCTTCAGGACAGGCCACACTGTCTCGCTGAAGACCTCGAGGGTCAGGCAACCAATCAGATCCATCAGAGTCTGCGTGACCGTGGGGCGGATGTGGCTCTTCTTGCTTCCCACTGTTAGCAGCTCCCTCACTACTGTGCCCAGCTGCTCACCCTGGTGAGTTAAAGACAAACAACACCGATTGAACAAAGTACAGTTAGCAGCTCCCTCACTACTGTGCCCAGCTGCTCACCCTGGTGAGTTAAAGACAAACAACACCGATTGAACAAAGTACAGTTAGCAGCTCCCTCACTACTGTGCCCAGCTGCTCACCCTGGTGAGTTAAAGACAAACAACACCGATTGAACAAAGTACAGTTAGCAGCTCCCTCACTACTGTGCCCAGCTGCTCACCCTGGTGAGTTAAAGACAAACAACACCGATTGAACAAAGTACAGTTAGCAGCTCCCTCACTACTGTGCCCAGCTGCTCCCCCTGGTGAGTTAAAGACAAACAACACCGATTGAACAAAGTACTGTTAGCAGCTCCCTCACTACTGTGCCCAGCTGCTCCCCCTGGTGAGTTAAAGACAAACAACACCGATTGAACAAAGTACAGTTAGCAGCTCCCTCACTACTGTGCCCAGCTGCTCACCCTGGTGAGTTAAAGACAAACAACACCGATTGAACAAAGTACAAAACCAGATGTCTCTCCCTGACCTTCTGACGTTAAAAGTGAAACAAAGTTCGAGAAGACATCTTTGTGCAAATAATGGTGTCACATAAACATTCTGTCGCTGCTCCTGCATGTCTCTAAGAAACTGATTTTATTTTTAGAATTAAGTTTGTATTGGTGAATTCAGCATATCAGCTGGAGAAAATTACTTATAAGGCCACTGCTAGGCTTTGCATGTATTGGTATTGTATATCATTAAAGAATGGTGATACAGTGGAGTTGACTGGCTTCAAGCTTGGCTGACTCAAGTTCTGGCTTTACACAAGAATTACTGTGCTCATGAAAGTAAATATCATCTGTTTGGGTTAGGCCTGAGGTATTTTCCCTATGAAATATCTCACAATCTACAAATTGTTTCATGTGAATTATGATGGAGAATTTGAGCAAAACCTGAAACAAGTTTCTCCCCAAAATATTCAATCTAAATTATACTTAATTCCACCTCAAAATCGTTCAGCTTAGTTTGTTGTTGGTAGCATTTAGGTACAAAGGACAAAATCAGTTCCTCGTCCCATGTCTCCAAACTGGTTTCATTCAAGATGCAGACACCCTTTCATTTATTTGTTTTCTCTTCAGACCCCAGAAAAGATAACGGGCGTACCTAATATTGATCAAATTCCTATGTCTCCCACTCCCCCGTTTGAAAGGAATACCAACAACAACCACATTCTCTTAAAGTCACAAAGTTTGTGTCATCTCAACCATCTTTATTTGGATGCAAATGTTCTGCATGAAAACACGGCTTTTGTTTGTTTGTTTGTTTGTTTGCTTAACGCCCAGCAGACCACGAAGAGCCATATCAGGGCGGTGCTGCTTTGACATTTAACGTGCGCCCCACACAAGACAGAAGTCGCAGCACAGGCTTCATGTCTCACCCAGTCACATTATTCTGACACCGGACCAACCAGTCCTAGCACTAACCCCATAATGCCAGACGCCAGGCGGAGCAGCCACTAGATTGCCAATTTTAAAGTCTTTGGTATGACCCGGCCGGGGTTCGAACCCACGACCTCCCGATCACGGGGCGGACGCCTTACCACTAGGCCAACCGTGCCGGTATGAAAACACGGCAAACTCACCTTGAGCTTTCTCTCCGACTGAATGACAGCACCGTAAGCAAACACACGTCCAAGCAACTTGTTTCCCACTTCCTGTAAAACAGAGAAAAACGCACAAAATTAAAAGTAATCTGCCAGCTGTATAATTTGTAACTGTTTCTAACTGCATTAATTTGCTTTGAGCTTCTTTTTTTTTCGGGGGGGGGGGCACGATTTATAATACTAAATATTGTCAAAGGTCAGTGCCCAAGACAACAACGTGCTAAAATATACATAAAGTGCTCTTGAGAATAAATCAACAATGGAACTAGAACCTCTGTGTGAAGATGTTTCTCAGCTGGTAATCCTGACAGTTATTTTCCAAAAATCGTCTACTAGTCAACATAATACATTCTTTTTTCAAAAACATGCTGATGGAAGCTCACGATTCACCACCGCCATGTTCGCATTCCATCACTGATGAATGGCCACAGCTGTTTGCCACAATGTTTTAAAGGGGTACACCTCTCCAACAGCCAATGAAAAACCTGAGTTATTTCTGGAATTCATCAACTAGTACTGTTGCACAATCAACAGCTTCATTCTTACCGTCTTTGGGTCATGTGCCGAGACTTTCAGTTCTTCTGCTATGACCTCCAGAACCTTTTTGACTTTGATGTCTTTCGTCTCCCTGAGAAGCTGCACAAAACATAATTCTTATTACTAAAGTCTATATTCTATATATGAAAACATCCTTCGTTTAAATCATAAAAACATCAATTTTGGGTTATGCAGTATTCTGAGCAAACCTTCCATTTGGTTACCTAAAATAAATTAAGTTCTCACTTGTGTTTATTGATTTCTTCATTCAAAACTTAATTACACTCTTAAAGTTTTAGGTAACTTGACATAAGTCAATGCATTATCGACAATTCACCACAACAGTGTCCCTCTCAAAACTACCAGATACATTGTCTTTTTCAATTTAAAAATATCTAAAACAGCCGACGGCTGAAACTTTAAAATTCTGTTCTTTGAGAAATTGAACTTGGAGACAAAAGAGACTGACTGAATTTCAAAATCAGAATAAAATACAACAAGAACGGTGCGTTTATGGCAAATTTAATTATGGGGAGACTGCTAATTATGTGTAGACAAGGAGGTTCTTCTAGGAAATGGTCCGTTTTGTCAATACACTGTAAATAAGTATAATTGAACCTTATACAAAGTAACCTTCGTTTTTTTTTTTTAGTTCTGTTTCTAACACAAAGCTGACTGACTGACAGTTCAAACTTGAAAGATATAATATAAATTATTATCTTCACCTTGGTAAGTGTCACAGCGTAGCCCACCCGAGCAAACTTGCGACTGGAAGCCATTCCACGAACCAAGCGCTGCAGGCAGTACTTCTCTTGTGAAGCGTGACCTTCTGCATCCTGTAATGGAAACACATGCAATTCAAATTTATACAAAAATGTGTGTGCAATGTTATTCCCAGACACGAAAGACTATAGGTCAGTTATTGAGTTAATTGGACCTAGATTCAAAATATTCAGGGTTTAGCCTGGGAGAAAAAGGCAATGGGACATTTGTCCCGCTCAACTAAATTCCGATGGGACATTGTCGAAGGCAAGAAGCGCGAGAGGCCTGTACGCGTTTTTGACCAAAGATGCAAAATGGTGCAATATGGTGCCATCTGATAATTAGCCACTATATCGTGTTATCTGTGTGTGTGTGTGTAATCCGATGTAAAGTGTACATTTGGTGGCGCAGTGGTACGTAATCTCGATGCGCCCTTTAACGCACTGAAGGGAATTGTGATGGGACATTTTCAGATTTAATGCGCCAATGGCGCAGGGCGCACAAGAAGATGAAACCCTGAAATATGTATCGGTCAAAATGTCCTATCGGTCAAAATGTCCTGGCTTCATTCATTGTAGTGGTGTCCAAAGACAACCCCCGTGTCAATACTATCGGACATTTGACTGACCTGGGATCAGAACAATGCGTCAAATTAAAAATTATGCTGAAATGACCCAAGACGGAGGCCTGGGAACAACACTGTGTGTGTGTGTGTGTGTGGTGGAGGTCAATGGGGAGTGGGGGAGACGAGGGGAGAGACGAGGGGAGGGGTCAATTTTTCCGCTTTTTAATAGAATCCTTTCTCTTTTTTCCAAAATGGTTGTTCGTTCAACAAAAACCAATTAATTCTTAGTAAAAATGAGGAAAAAATCCACGTTTAGCCAAAATATATATGACAGAGAAACTGTTGACAGTCATTCTACTGCTACCGCTAGTCCTAATACGCTTAAATATGGTAACCCTGGCTGTAGAAAATCACAACTCTTCTCTTACTAACTCAGTAACTGAGTCTTACTCTTAGTCTTACTCCTAGTCCTCATAAAGTCGTATATATCTTGCAAGTTACATTCTGATTCTCATCATTCTGGCTTATTACGCATCATAGTACAAACTTGAAACTACTATAAATCTTCAGTGCAGGATCGAGTCGGCTGAATCAATATCACTGATCAGCGTACATTATTGGCCAAATCTTTCTGCACATCATCATGTACAAACTAAACATAAAATAGAAAGCCAACGACACTCTTAGTCTTACAATATGAATAATGAATGAGAGAGAGAGAGAGAGAGAGAGAGAGAGAGAGAGAGAGAGAGAGAGAGAGAGAGAGAGAGAGAGAGAGAGATTCTTGCCTGTTTTTTGTTTTCCGCAAGCCGGTTGACTAAGCTTTCTGCAGCCTTCACACGCTCATTATCGTTGCCTTCTGCGAGTTTCCAAAAGAGATCCAGCAGAACTTTGTCGACCTTATGAGCCACCTTTTTCTTCTCCCCAGATCCAAAACAACGTGGTTCATCGATCTCCATTTTGTCTGAATACCATGCGCTTCCGGAAGCTGAGGTAAAGCTTAGTAAGGAAGATCACTCTGCGCACCATGCTGACACAGGCGCACAACGCGAAATTACATTTAATTTTCAGTTTTGTTTGTTGGGTTTTTCGACATCTATCACCCACAAAATGTAAGGTTATTGTCCCAAATGAAATTGTACAGAGAGAACCGTGATGCAGTCAGTGGAACCTCCCTTTCAAGACAATCAAAACTTAGAAAAACAGGGAGTCTTAAAGTATGGGTAAATGTAGAGGTTACATGCCAAGGCTCAGTCAATATTAAAATATGGGTAAATGTAGAGGTTACATGCCAAGGCTCAGTCAATATTAAAAATAATGGTCGAAGGTGGCGGATCATGAAAAATACGAGCTTCAGCAAGCTTTTTCATGACCGTGAGCTGTGCCCCTGTATTCCACTGTAGTGTGTTCAAACCTCGGTAAAATCATAGTGAAAAGTTTGACCTTGAAATGGATCGATTCATTCTGTTAACTTTATTTGCATGTTTAACTTTAAGGGACATATTCTGTCTTGTTTTCTGTGGATATTTTGTTTGTTACTTTCCCGTTTTGTTAGTGCTCCATTGGTTTTGTTTATGTGGGATAATATAATCTTTGCCTGTGCGTGTATTGTATGTTTGGTCGTTTTCTTTGCCTGTGGCATGTATAGTTTGTTGGTTATGTTTGGTCGGTTTCTTTGCCTGTGCGTGTATAGTATGCTTGGTCGATGTATGTATTGTAAAGCGCTAAGAGTAGACATTTTTCTAGAATAGCGCTATAAAAGTTTGCATTATTATTATTATTATTATTATTATTATAGTGTCCGTTTGCGTAAGAGGAAAAAAATCCATTAGTGTGTCTGTGAGTGCCAAGACAATGACAGTGGATGATGTATGAGAAAGTTTGTGAATGAGCATGTGTGAGTGTGGGTGTGGAGCATGCCATGTGTGGGTGTGGGTGTGGAGTGGGTGTGGAGCATGTGTGGGTGTGGGTGTGGAGCATGTGTGGGTGTGGAGCATGTGTGGGTGTGGGTGTGGAGCACGTGTGGGTGTGGGTGCACGTGTGCAAGTGTGTGTGCATATTGTCTAGCTTTAAAAATGATGCTCGATTATAGATATACCCTAGCTTCTGCCACACCCTCCAAATGTTGTCCTGCATCAAACACACACACACATAAACATACACACACATAAACATACACACACACACACACACACACACACACACACACACACACAAACAAAAACAACAACATAAAGTCAGCCAAAAGAGGCTTACTAAGATTAATGTTTATTCTCAGGAAGACCGAAAAAAAGAAAAGATGTCAACTTTTCGATCTCTCAATGGAACTAATTCATCATGAAGTTAAACATGACATTTTGATTGCATGGATAAGGTAAGGAAAGGAATTAAGTTAATTCCATAATTAAATTCCTGTGAGGTTTATACCCAGGCTCATGGAAATTCAGGTTGCTTTCTCCCTGGCTGATGCAAGCTGCCAAACAGTATAGCACTACCCTTTCTCCCTGGCTGATGCAAGCTGCCAAACAGTATAGCACTACCCTTTCTCCCTGGCTGATGCAAGCTGCCAAACAGTATAGCACTACCCTTTCTCCCTGGCTGATGCAAGCTGCCAAACAGTATAGCACTACCCTTTCTCCCTGGCTGATGCAAGCTGCCAAACAGTATAGCACTACCCTTTCTCCCTGGCTGATGCAAGCTGCCAAACAGTATAGCACTACCCTTTCTCCCTGGCTGATGCAAGCTGCCAAACAGTATGTCACGATTAGGTGACAGGGATCAAGAAAGGGTCACTCGGTGGGGTGCCCTCTCTTGATCCAGTGCGACAGAAAGCGTCTGTTTTCCGTCACCGGATGCAGATTCTGCTGACAGCGCCAAACAAGCACGAGATTTCTGTTTTTGCACGCATTTCACGGAGTGGTTTTTGCTATCGGGGCAGAATTGTCGATAGCTGAACTTGTTAGGTGACAAGGTTAGTCACGTGTTATTCTCAAGGTTGTCTGTCTGAGACACGGTAACTGGGCACTTGACACCCAGCAGCAGAAGAAGAAGGATCGAATACACAGTTCCTAGAGTATGATGGATTTCACCGAATAGGATATTCGGCACTCTAGAGGAACTTCCACGAGTTATCACCTTCTCACTGCCACATGTTTTGCTGAGGACGAGTCGTCAAATCTTTCCTTCGTTGTGCGATGGTTTTCGCATAAGTATTCGACAAGGGGTTTCTGGATGTTGTTGTCACTGTTGACGAACAGAGGCCATTCCAGGGAGGAAGCGGGTTTTGCTTCCATGAGAGTGCTACATTCATAGGCTGTTTGAGGTAATAAATCATTATTTAACGCTGTTGACGAGTCTGTGTTTGTGGAATGAAATACTCTCTGTTGTTCTCTCCAGGTTAGCGCATAATTTGCTCTCTGTGACGCTAAAATACTAATCTGTATATGGTTTTTGCAGATAGGGAGAGAAAGACGAAAAGACGGCTGTTTTGTTGTTGTGAAAAGTCCATTAATTTTGTGCAGGCCCACGTGCTCGATGAGATATGTAAAGATGACATGTTTAAAGGTGGAGGGTGAGGGGTAGCTGACATGTTTAGTGCACCGATGCTTTCTGTTTGCAGCCTTCGTTTTCCTAACTTCTGTTCGGGCTGCCTTCTGGGGGACCACGCTAACCAGCACACCGGCTAACCAGCGAACCGGCTAACCAGCGAACCGGCTAACCAGCTAACCAGCGACTGGGTGCGGCGCCTGATGCCTCCACAGTTCCCTGCTTCGTCACCACGCTAACCAGCACTTCATTCGACGGAGCAGTTGTGGAGGCTAAAAAGACTAATTACAGGACGTCCACCCAGTGGCGAAAGAAAGCTAAGTGCACCATGTCTTATGCACCCCGTTGACCACCGTTGTCTTTTATGTTATCTGTGATTATACTCGAGTAGGGACGACGTGGGGTGTGTGACACCTGCATGAACTAGCACTTTTGGAGCAGAACAGTCGTATTTTCTTATCTTTACACGGGATCAGCGTGTTACTATAATTTTCTATTTTCTAACTGGCATTTTGTCAGTGACCATTGGTTTTTACGTTTTGTGAACGTAAAAGTACATATTTTGAGTGAAGTCTCGAGGGAGGTGGCGAGTTTTTTTTTACATAAACAGGCGTCTGGAACTTATACTTTTGTTGTCTCTATTTAATTGTATGACTGCGAGAGTGGATCGTGGTGTGGTTAGTTGGTTAGTAGTAACTAACCGTTTCATAATCACCTTAAGTGATATATTGAAACGTGACACAGTATAGCACTACCCTTTCTCCCTGGCTGATGCAAGCTGCCAAACAGTATAGCACTACCCTTTCTCATTTACTTAACTTTTATTTTATTTTGTATTTGTGTGTGTATTCCTGTTTTCTTAGCCCTGTAAGTTATAAATTAAAATAACAAAGTAGTGCTGTAAACATTCAAATCAATTTACAAAATCATTCTCTGCAAACAAAATAATAATCTTAAAGATTAACACCTAATTCCACAAAGGAAAAAAACCCACATACAGCAGTAGAGCATTTGGAAATGGAAGATTGAAGGCAAAGTTCAGCTCACCATCTCAGATCTAGCCAGGCTGTTAGCTGGGATAAAACCAATCCCCCACTTGAACTCCAACAATCAACATCCTTTCTTTCTTTATTTGGTGTTTAACGTCGTTTTCAACCGTTCAAGGTTAAATCGCGACGGGGAAAGAAGGGGGGGTGGGAGGAATGGGATAGAGCCACTTGTTAATTGTTTCTTGTTCACAAAAGCACTAATCAAAAAATTGCTCCAGGGGCTTGCAACGTAGTACAATATATGACCTTACTGGGAGAATGCAAGTTTCCAGTACAAAGGACTTAACATTTCTTACATACTGCTTGACTAAAATCTTTACAAACATTGACTATATTCTATACAAGAAACACTTAACAAGGGTAAAAGGAGAAACAGAATCCGTTAGTCGCCTCTTACGATATGCAGGGGAGCATCGGGTAAATTCTTCCCCCTAACCCGCGGGGGGTCGTCAACATCCTGACCGCTTCACTTTGCAGTGAGAATTTTTCCATGAATTAATGTAATAAAAACCACTATAGCATCACTTTGCAACATTTATTCATAAAAAACCCACTGCATAGGAAGCTGATTGTTGGTATGTGTCTGAGTGGAGAGACGGTTTTATCCCATATAAAAGTAGCCAGTTACATAAAGTAGCCAGTTACATAAAGTAGCCAGTTACATAAAGTAGCCAGTACATGTAGCCAGTACTCGGAGATTTCATGGCCAGATCTGAGATGGCGAGTCAAATTGTTTACACAGGAAAAACAGAAAAACCAGCATGTGAACATGTATCACAGGAAGAATGCTTGGACTAACCAGAGCCAATTCTGCTTCTTCTTCTTCTTCTCTCCGTTGGGACCGGGTTTATTTGATAAACGTAAGTGGTCCCGCGTTGATGTCACTTGTCGATTCCGGATGCGGTGTGTGCCTCTTGGAATCGGGATGACAATTTAAAAAAACCAGCACTGAGAAAGGGCAGGAACTGGATAGGTTGGGAGGCGTTTAAAACTATGTACAGGGGTTGAGGGATTAGGGGTTGCCCACTGGCGGTTGCAGGGGACTGCTACCGCGGAGACGTGAGCGGAACGACTCAAGGCTTGGGGCTGATGTCGTCGTCGTGGGAAGATGGTTCCAGTTGGAGATAGTCCGTGGGAAAAAGGTGTTGCATATGGCTTTATGGAAGTCCTGTTGCTGCCTCAGCCCATCTCCTCTTGTTCTTGCGTCGGAGCTATGGAGATAGTTCTTTTCATCTATGCCGACCATCTTGTGCTTGATTTTGTACAGCATCATGAGGCGATTGTTTTCTCGTCTATTTTCCAGAGTTTCCCATCCTAGGTTGTTCAGCATGTTGGTAACTACGCCAGGCGTTTTTTCGAAGTAGTTGTTATGGGCGTATCTGGCTGCTCTTCTCTGGACCATTTCTAATGCCTGCTTGTCATTTTCCTGATGTGGGTCCCACACTGTTGACGCGTATTCGAGCGTGGGACGAACCATGGTTGTGTAGGTAGCTGACTTCACCTTCATCGTGCATTCTTTGAAGTTTCTTCTGAGAAATCCCACGGTTCTGTCTCCTTTGGCGGTCACGTTCTTGATGTGATTGGTCCAAGATAGGTTTTCGGTGATGGTGACTCCTAAGTATTTGCTCTCCTTGGTAGTTTCGAGAGTCTGTCCATGTAGGAGGATTCATATTCACTTGGTTAAGATGACTGTGCTACACCCACAAAGAGTGGTAAGATACTTTTATTTTTATATTAAAGAGGGTAATGGTAAAAGCAAAAACAGCTGCTTTTTGTCTTACAACCAGCCCTCATTCTAAAGGGATTAGTCACTAGCATGATACATGATAAATCTTAACAGAGATTGAGAGAGAGACAGAAGGAGAGAGAGGGTAACCAGAGAGAGAGAGAGAGAGAGAGAGGAGAAGAGAGAGAGAGAGAGAGAGAGAGAGAGAGAGAGAGAGAGAGAGAGCGAGAGAGAGAGAGAGGGAGAGAGAAAGAGAGAGAGAGAGACAGAAGGAGAGAGAGGGTAACCAGAGAGAGAGAGAGAGGGGGGAAGAGAGAGAGAGAGAGAGAGAGAGAGAGAGAGAGAGAGAGACAGAAGGAGAGAGAGGGTAACCAGAGAGAGAGAGAGAGAGGGGGGAAGAGAGAGAGAGAGAGAGAGGGGAAGAGAGAGAGAGAGGGGAAGGGAGAGAGAGAGAGACAGAGAGAGAGAGAGCAAATAAGCAGAGACAAAACACAACTATCGGGTTCTGAATTAAGCAATTAACACACCGTCACAAATGAAAGTGAAAGCCAAAGTAAATATCAACCAGCAGTTAACACTATTGTGACTAGCACTGCCACGGCGTTTACGTCCTGCCTGCCCAAGCTTGCCACCAAGAAACTTCCCAAAAATCAGTAACTGTAAAGAAATCTGTCTAGCAAGCTTGAATTAAGTCCAATCACCACCAAATTGTGTGTACTAATTCAAAAATGGATGCCCAGTTCAGTCGTGCTATTTATAAGTTTGTCACGCGATTTGTTTTAGCAAAGGGGGGTGAAAGGGGGGTGAAAGGGGGATAATTTGTGTTTTTTAACGTTTTTTTGTGTGTGTTTTATTTTCTACTGCTTTTTTTAAAAGTTATTTTTTAACAGAAAGTATTATAAATAATGTTATAACCAAACAAGGTGTAAAACCTATGAATTAGCTGAAATATTGTTAACATTGTACACAGAAATAAGGAGACAGTACAAAGAAAAAAACAAGCAAATCACGCATTCACTCACAGCATCCTGACTCAAATGAAACAAAACTGTAGATCTAACACTCACCAAATGATGTCTAGGTAATCCATATTGAATATAAGTCACATTTTCACAACAAAGTACCAACTGTACACCTATGAACAATTCCAAAAGGATTTGAAGGCTCCAGCCATCCATTGTTATCAGTGCTGCCACGCCCCCATAGCTCCTGCACGATTCCGAGATACATGTTCGTCTAGCAGTATCACCGCCAACCACGTGTAGTTTGCCGACTCGTACTAGCAACAACGGGACTGTTTCTTCCTCACTTTCACTGCTTGTATCGCTTTCGTGAGGCGAAAACGATACGTCCGAATCATGCTCTACGGGATCCTCTAGGTCCAACATCCGAAGAATCTCCTCCCGAGACAAGGCTCGCCTTTGATTCATTTTTTTTCCTCAAAAACGCACACAAATCAGGCGGATTTGCAAATGGCAGAAGGGGACGCCAAGTGTATCAAGGGAAACAACTCAATTTATTTGCAAGCTTCAAAAACCGGGAAGCAATCACGAGTCGTGTACCTTGTATGTCTAATACTAAAATAGTCGCTTCCCGTCCGTGGGCGTTGCAGCGCTATTACTAATATAGTCGCATCCCGTCACGAAAGTGTTAAATCAGCCACAAGGTATGAATTCATCGTGCCAAAATGCAAAAGGTACCATACTACCAACCATCACAAAAATGTGACAAAGCCTGCAATGACGTCATCAAAAAAAGACAAGGCATTCATATGCAAATGAGATTCATTACCGTCTAAAAAAAAAAATTAAAAAAATCTATTTTTACCCACACAAAAATGCTGGTGCACTATAGTGATTAACTGGTGCAAATATCTGCTGGTCAGTACTACATTACTAACTCGGCTGTTTTCAAATGACAAAACTGGTAAATATTTATATTCTGGCAAAAATTACTTATGACAAAAAATTAATTTAACTGTATCCTGAACTTTCATTATTTAAATTTAATGGAACCACATCGATAACAGTCTGCTAAGATCAATACCATAAAGCCTTCAAACAGGAAATTACGGATGTGTCTCGTGCAATGAAATATATTAATAGCCTGCAGAATACATGCCAGCCTGCATCATATAATGTACTTACAAATCTGGTGGACATGCTCATAAGTATTTAGAAATGTTTATGTATTTTGATGAACAAAATATAAAATTAGATTGCAGAAACAGACCTAAATTTAACAAATAACCAATGATGGGAAGTTTTGAAAGACCGTAAGGTTCAAGGCTATAAGTATAAGCCAGAAACCATTACTACCGGACTTCTACCAACAATCTTAAATCTCCAAACCTTCTTTTTTGGACCTCCCTCCTTCCCCCAACAACCCAAATCCCCCCAAATAACGGACCTTTCTTCCATGCCAAAAAATGATGCATAACAAGAAAACCGCGCATTGCAAGCAGAACAAAACAATTTAGTTCACTCAGAAGACAGACCTATGCAATATTATAATCCTACATAATACACAATTCTAATCATAAACAGAGAGAAAACGAGCCTAATGCAACAAGCAATAACAGACTGCATTGACAGCACTACGTGAAATGTGATCATGCATAACAAATTTCATTTGTAAACAAAGAAAAAAACAAGGAATTGAAAATGCAACAGGTGTCATCAACAACTGGTAAGTTTCAACAGCTGGTGTTATTGTTAAAAATTTACCTTCAATTATTGATAACTGTAAGAGAAAAACCTTACTCTCCAGTCAGATGAGCTTACCTGGCACTGGGGGACCTACAGTTGAAAGCCCCCCCCCCCCCCCCCCCCCCCCAACAAGAAACCCTTGCCTGATGCTTTGAAATTAATCAAAAATCTTAAATTTGCATAGCAAAAATCTCATGTCTTTGGATTCTGAAATCCCCAATTTTCACTGAAATTACTAATAGTTTGCAAAGATGTGGTTTGTATCTACTTTTAAGCACTGAATTTGACACCCCCCCCCCCCCCCCCAAAAAAAAAAAAACCCACCCACCCAACAACAACCCACTTTGACTGGAGCTTTGAAATTAATCAAAACTTGTAAATTTGCGTAAAAAAGGTCTCATGTCTGAAACGCCAAGATCGAGAGTCCTACAAAAAATATGAACGGATGGAATGGCAGTTATTTTGAGCAGAGAACATTGTGCGGTCTGTGGTCCTGCTCGAAAGTAAGGATGGTATTGTGTATATAGTTCAGACTTGATTCCATTGTGATTCAGGCAACGCCTTTCTGCAATCCTTTCTTGGCAAACCAGTCGTCACTCTTGTCATTCTTTATTGCCTGCAAAAGGAAAGAATAAAGATGTGAACATTATGATAGCCTTCCTCACTGCTACCACATTAAAAACTGTGTCTATTTCACCATCATAATCTTGAAACCCCCCTATTATAAACCCCCCCGAATTCAAGACTTTTTCTTTTAAAAGACCTTGCTTTTTCAAATTGTCTGTTCATACCCTCTTTAAATTTACCTCCCATTTGAGACTCCCTCCTGTTTAAGACCTGATTGTCTGAGAGTTTTGGGAGTCTTAAAAAGGGGGTTCAGCTGTAAATGAAAACTTCTACATCAACCCTCTTAAAAAACAACAACAACAACAACAACAACAACAACAACAACAACAACAACAACAACAACAACAACAACAACAACAACAACAACAACAACAACAACAACAACAACAAAGCAATGACAGATTTACATCTGCTCAGCTTTTCTAGCTCTGTGCATTTGGTGTTGGTGGTGAGGACGGGGTGGGTAAGTGGGAGGGGTGTGCAGCAATCTCTGTGCATGCATGTGTATTTGTACATTCACCTGACCCATGTAGAAAAGTGTGTGTGTACGCTTGTGTGTGTGTGTGTGTGTGTGTGTGTGTGTGTGTGTGTGTGTGTATGTGTTTGTGCGTGTGTACGCTAGTGTGTGAGTGTGTGTGTGCGCGTGCATACGTGCGTGCGTTTGAGTGCGTGTTCGTGCGTGTATTTGCACACACTCAAATATGCATGAGTATGGACATGTATGAGTGCATGTATGTGTTCCGTATACATTTGCCTGTACATTCATTATCTCATTCATACATGCGTGTCTGTGCGTGCAAAAGTGAACACAGAGATCTATACAAAGATAATGACCTCATCCAGCAACTCATCAGCCTTGGGATCCACCTGAGACAATTCTTTGAACGCCTCACCGCCCACAAAACAGATTTCATGGCCGTCCTGAAAGCAGAACAATGCTGTTATTTTCCCGGGTGTAATAATGCTTGTGTGCAGTTTTATATTTTGGTCCTTAATTTAACTGTTTGCCTTTATATTTATAATTGTTTGTTTGTATACTTAGTACATTTATTGGACTAGTTGTCAGCCTAAAATATCTATCCTTGAGTTATAAAGATCAATCCATCTCTCTCTTTCACCCTCCCGGACTCCCTAAGATCACCCTCCTACGTACTTACAGGATTACCTCTTCTTAGTTCTACTGTGGCTCTACCAGGGATGCATGCTAGACTGAGCAATCAAAACACACACACACACACAGTACTCACAGGGTCAGACAGGATGACCACCTCCACTGTGGCCTTGCCGGGTGTGTCCAGACTGAGCAATCATATCACACACACACACACACTGACCACACACAGAACTCACAGGGTCAGACAGGATGACCACCTCCACTGTGGCCTTGCCGGGCGTGTCCAGACTGAGCAGTGGGGTCAGGATCTTCTGACCAGCAGCCTCCATCCTCTTCTGGATTTCAGGCAGCTGTTAACAGCAAACAACACACATACGTAAAGCTGAGAAATGAAAGAGAACAAAAAAACGAGAAAAAAATCAAAAAATCTTTTATTCAGTGCTTTTCTGTCAACAGTATAACCTCATCCCAATTTTGCATTTTCCTCCCATACTTTGCGTACTTTGAGAAAAATGAATGTATTTCATGCAGCATTGTAAAATTCCAGTCTCCGCGTTGTATTTTTCTGTTTTACCAGTGTACTGTTTACTTTTTAAAATACAAAGTATGGTGAATTTGCATGAGTTCCCAGGTCTGAGTATAATTCACATCATGACAGGTCTGAGTATTATTCATAACATCATGACAGGTCTAAGTATTATTCATAACATCACGACAGGTCTGAGTATTATTCACAACATCATGACAGGTCTGAGTATTATTCATAACATCATGACAGGTCTGAGTATTATTCATAACATCATGACAGGTCTGAGTATTATTCATAACATCATGACAGGTCTGAGTATTATTCATAACATCATGACAGGTCTGAGTATTATTCACAACATCATGACAGGTCTGAGTATTATTCATAACATCATGACAGGTCTGAGTA
>NC_090253.1:1808018-1858018 GCF_037325665.1 Littorina saxatilis
TTATTCATAACATCATGACAGGTCTGAGTATTATTCATAACATCATGACAGGTCCGAGTATTATTCATAACATCATGACAGGTCTGAGTATTATTCATAACATCATGACAGGTCCGAGTATTATTCACAACATCATGACAGGTCTGAGTATTATTCATAACATCATGACAGGTCTGAGTATTATTCATAAAATCATGATTCATGTCTGAGTATTATTCATAAAATCATGATTCATGTCTGAGTATTATTCATAACATCATGACAGGTCTGAGTATTATTCATAAAATCATGATTCATGTCTGAGTATTATTCATAACATCATGACAGGTCTGAGTATTATTCATAAAATCATGATTCATGTCTGAGTATTATTCATAACATCATGACAGGTCTGAGTATTATTCATAAAATCATGATTCATGTCTGAGTATTATTCATAACATCATGACAGGTCTGAGTATTATTCATAAAATCATGATTCATGTCTGAGTATTATTCATAACATCATGATTCATGTGCCATGAGGTACCTGCTCATGTGCCTGCTAAGGTAGACTAAGAATTGTTTTTTAATCAGCATTGATGGTTAGTATGACAGGTATTGAGGTAACCTCAGCAACGAAAGCTGTTTTACAACAGTGTTCTCCTCCCACACCGAAACAGCACATTTTTTTTTATTGGGAATGTTGTTGTAAATATGACACACGTGCACTCATTCCGCCAAATAATGCAGAGCTGGAAAACTCAAACAAACTTTATCGACAACATCAAAAGAGAATAATTTATTGCCTGTATAAAAATTAACATTCTATTTTACAGCAACAATTGATATTTCTTGTACCAAATAATTTTGGTGTAATTTAGCTAATAAAGTAAAGCACCCTGCAGCTGTTGCGTGTTGAATAATGAAAATTATAAATGATAATATTATGCTGTGAAGCAGATGTTGTATTCTTGTGCTAGAAACTTCTATGTCATTATGTTAGACTAGCCTATTGTTATTCAATATTGTGGGGGCACTGCACAAGTGGTGACTCCGGTGGCTGAATGTGTGATTGTTCAGCCACAATGTAATTTCTGTTTTGAGATTAAAAAAACAATATATATTATTATAAGGTTATATTACAAAGCATAGAGAGCACAGACTGATTCTGTGGGAAGCGCTATAGATTTGCCTTCTTTATAATTATTGTGATAAATCATAATTGGAATACCTGTTTCCTGGGGCAAGCGAAAGCAACCCTCCCAGAAGCTGTCGCATGGTCGACCTCTTGTCCAATATCAACCAACTCCAACTTGCACTGAAGAATAAACACGCACACTTAATTGTGTATTAGCAAACATGAGGTTGTGAAATAGACGTTTTCCGAAACTAACGTTCTCTACCCACACAGAACAGATGTACTGACAATAGATGTACTGACAATAGATGTACTGACAATAGATGTACTGACAGAGTTATTTTCAAAAATCGTCTATTGTAAACAAAAGCCTGAAAGCATTCTAAAGTTTAGGTAACGGCTTAAACCGTCAATTGAATGACCACCCTATGGCACAAGTACCAATCAGACTCCAAGTAAAGCCAATATTCTCCTAGTAAAGGTAATAATATAACAGTACCTGGATCATGACCGAAAATGTGCACATGAGCTTCAAACAAACAAAAAAACCAAAGTGACAGTTTGAAATTATGGTGTGTTTTTTTTACCTATCTGCCTAACACCCACAGAAATGTCTGTGATTAATTGCAATGCATCCTTTCCCCTGATTCCATTCTGTCTTTAAAGGAAAACATCCGTCTCCAGGAGACAAAACCTTACTGAAGTAGAAGGCCACAGAGATAAATTTAGCGTTGCCAGCAGCATCGGATGTAGTACAGTGGAACCCCCCTTTCAAGACCCCCCGTTTTAAGACTCCCTCCTTTTTAAGACCTTGTTTTCTCAGACTTTCTGTTCATAACCTCTGTAAAATTACCCCCGTTTTAAGACTCCCTCCTTTTTAAGACCTTGTTTTCTCAGACTTTCTGTTCATAACCTCTGTAAAATGACCCCCATTTTAAGACTCCCTCCTTTTTAAGACCTTGTTTTCTCAGACTTTCTGTTCATAACCTCTGTAAAATTACCCCCGTTTTAAGACTCCCTCCTTTTTAAGACCTTGTTTTCTCAGACTTTCTGTTCATAACCTCTGTAAAATTACCCCCGTTTTAAGACTCCCTCCTTTTTATGACCTTGTTTTCTCAGACTTTCTGTTCATAACCTCTGTAAAATTACCCCCGTTTTAAGACTCCCTCCTTTTTATGACCTTGTTTTCTCAGACTTTCTGTTCATAACCTCTGTAAAATTACCCCCGTTTTAAGACTCCCTCCTTTTTAAGACCTTGTTTTCTCAGACTTTCTGTTCATAACCTCTGTAAAATTACCCCCGTTTTAAGACTCCCTCCTTTTTATGACCTTGTTTTCTCAGACTTTCTGTTCATAACCTCTGTAAAATTACCCCCGTTTTAAGACTCCCTCCTTTTTATGACCTTGTTTTCTCAGACTTTCTGTTCATAACCTCTGTAAAATTACCCCCGTTTTAAGACTCCCTCCTTTTTATGACCTTGTTTTCTCAGACTTTCTGTTCATAACCTCTGTAAAATTACCCCCGTTTTAAGACTCCCTCCCTTTTATGACCTTGTTTTCTCAGACTTTCTGTTCATAACCTCTGTAAAATTACCCCCGTTTTAAGACTCCCTCCTTTTTATGACCTTGTTTTCTCAGACTTTCTGTTCATAACCTCTGTAAAATTACCCCCGTTTTAAGACTCCCTCCTTTTTATGACCTTGTTTTCTCAGACTTTCTGTTCATAACCTCTGTAAAATTACCCCCGTTTTAAGACTCCCTCCTTTTTATGACCTTGTTTTCTCAGACTTTCTGTTCATAACCTCTGTAAAATTACCCCCGTTTTAAGACTCCCTCCTTTTTATGACCTTGTTTTCTCAGACTTTCTGTTCATAACCTCTGTAAAATTACCCCCGTTTTAAGACTCCCTCCTTTTTATGACCTTGTTTTCTCAGACTTTCTGTTCATAACCTCTGTAAAATTACCCCCGTTTTAAGACTCCCTCCTTTTTATGACCTTGTTTTCTCAGACTTTCTGTTCATAACCTCTGTAAAATTACCCCCGTTTTAAGACTCCCTCCTTTTTAAGACCTTGTTTTCTCAGACTTTCTGTTCATAACCTCTGTAAAATTACCCCCGTTTTAAGACTCCCTCCTTTTTAAGACCTTGTTTTCTCAGACTTTCTGTTCATAACCTCTGTAAAATTACCCCCGTTTTAAGACTCCCTCCTTTTTAAGACCTTGTTTTCTCAGACTTTCTGTTCATAACCTCTGTAAAATTACCCCCGTTTTAAGACTCCCTCCTTTTTATGACCTTGTTTTCTCAGACTTTCTGTTCATAACCTCTGTAAAATTACCCCCGTTTTAAGACTCCCTCCTTTTTATGACCTTGTTTTCTCAGACTTTCTGTTCATAACCTCTGTAAAATTACCCCCGTTTTAAGACTCCCTCCTTTTTATGACCTTGTTTTCTCAGACTTTCTGTTCATAACCTCTGTAAAATTACCCCCGTTTTAAGACTCCCTCCTTTTTATGACCTTGTTTTCTCAGACTTTCTGTTCATAACCTCTGTAAAATTACCCCCGTTTTAAGACTCCCTCCTTTTTATGACCTTGTTTTCTCAGACTTTCTGTTCATAACCTCTGTAAAATTACCCCCGTTTTAAGACTCCCTCCTTTTTATGACCTTGTTTTCTCAGACTTTCTGTTCATAACCTCTGTAAAATTACCCCCGTTTTAAGACTCCCTCCTTTTTATGACCTTGTTTTCTCAGACTTTCTGTTCATAACCTCTGTAAAATTACCCCCGTTTTAAGACTCCCTCCTTTTTATGACCTTGTTTTCTCAGACTTTCTGTTCATAACCTCTGTAAAATTACCCCCGTTTTAAGACTCCCTCCTTTTTATGACCTTGTTTTCTCAGACTTTCTGTTCATAACCTCTGTAAAATTACCCCCGTTTTAAGACTCCCTCCTTTTTATGACCTTGTTTTCTCAGACTTTCTGTTCATAACCTCTGTAAAATTACCCCCGTTTTAAGACTCCCTCCTTTTTATGACCTTGTTTTCTCAGACTTTCTGTTCATAACCTCTGTAAAATTACCCCCGTTTTAAGACTCCCTCCTTTTTATGACCTTGTTTTCTCAGACTTTCTGTTCATAACCTCTGTAAAATTACCCCCGTTTTAAGACTCCCTCCTTTTTAAGACCTTGTTTTCTCAGACTTTCTGTTCATAACCTCTGTAAAATTACCCCCGTTTTAAGACTCCCTCCTTTTTAAGACCTTGTTTTCTCAGACTTTCTGTTCATAACCTCTGTAAAATTACCCCCGTTTTAAGACTCCCTCCTTTTTAAGACCTTGTTTTCTCAGACTTTCTGTTCATAACCTCTGTAAAATTACCCCCGTTTTAAGACTCCCTCCTTTTTATGACCTTGTTTTCTCAGACTTTCTGTTCATAACCTCTGTAAAATTACCCCCGTTTTAAGACTCCCTCCTTTTTATGACCTTGTTTTCTCAGACTTTCTGTTCATAACCTCTGTAAAATTACCCCCGTTTTAAGACTCCCTCCTTTTTATGACCTTGTTTTCTCAGACTTTCTGTTCATAACCTCTGTAAAATTACCCCCGTTTTAAGACTCCCTCCTTTTTATGACCTTGTTTTCTCAGACTTTCTGTTCATAACCTCTGTAAAATTACCCCCGTTTTAAGACTCCCTCCTTTTTATGACCTTGTTTTCTCAGACTTTCTGTTCATAACCTCTGTAAAATTACCCCCGTTTTAAGACTCCCTCCTTTTTATGACCTTGTTTTCTCAGACTTTCTGTTCATAACCTCTGTAAAATTACCCCCGTTTTAAGACTCCCTCCTTTTTATGACCTTGTTTTCTCAGACTTTCTGTTCATAACCTCTGTAAAATTACCCCCGTTTTAAGACTCCCTCCTTTTTATGACCTTGTTTTCTCAGACTTTCTGTTCATAACCTCTGTAAAATTACCCCCGTTTTAAGACTCCCTCCTTTTTATGACCTTGTTTTCTCAGACTTTCTGTTCATAACCTCTGTAAAATTACCCCCGTTTTAAGACTCCCTCCTTTTTATGACCTTGTTTTCTCAGACTTTCTGTTCATAACCTCTGTAAAATTACCCCCGTTTTAAGACTCCCTCCTTTTTATGACCTTGTTTTCTCAGACTTTCTGTTCATAACCTCTGTAAAATTACCCCCGTTTTAAGACTCCCTCCTTTTTATGACCTTGTTTTCTCAGACTTTCTGTTCATAACCTCTGTAAAATTACCCCCGTTTTAAGACTCCCTCCTTTTTATGACCTTGTTTTCTCAGACTTTCTGTTCATAACCTCTGTAAAATTACCCCCGTTTTAAGACTCCCTCCTTTTTATGACCTTGTTTTCTCAGACTTTCTGTTCATAACCTCTGTAAAATTACCCCCGTTTTAAGACTCCCTCCTTTTTATGACCTTGTTTTCTCAGACTTTCTGTTCATAACCTCTGTAAAATTACCCCCGTTTTAAGACTCCCTCCTTTTTATGACCTTGTTTTCTCAGACTTTCTGTTCATAACCTCTGTAAAATTACCCCCGTTTTAAGACTCCCTCCTTTTTAAGACCTTGTTTTCTCAGACTTTCTGTTCATAACCTCTGTAAAATTACCCCCGTTTTAAGACTCCCTCCTTTTTAAGACCTTGTTTTCTCAGACTTTCTGTTCATAACCTCTGTAAAATTACCCCCGTTTTAAGACTCCCTCCTTTTTAAGACCTTGTTTTCTCAGACTTTCTGTTCATAACCTCTGTAAAATTACCCCCCGTTTTAAGACTCCCTCCTTTTTAAGACCTTGTTTTCTCAGACTTTCTGTTCATAACCTCTGTAAAATTACCCCCGTTTTAAGACTCCCTCCTTTTTAAGACCTTGTTTTCTCAGACTTTCTGTTCATAACCTCTGTAAAATTACCCCCGTTTTAAGACTCCCTCCTTTTTAAGACCTTGTTTTCTCAGACTTTCTGTTCATAACCTCTGTAAAATTACCCCCGTTTTAAGACTCCCTCCTTTTTAAGACCTTGTTTTCTCAGACTTTCTGTTCATAACCTCTGTAAAGTTACCCCCGTTTTAAGACTCCCTCCTTTTTAAGACCTTGTTTTCTCAGACTTTCTGTTCATAACCTCTGTAAAATTACCCCCGTTTTAAGACTCCCTCCTTTTTAAGACCTTGTTTTCTCAGACTTTCTGTTCATAACCTCTGTAAAATTACCCCCGTTTTAAGACTCCCTCCTTTTTAAGACCTTGTTTTCTCAGACTTTCTGTTCATAACCTCTGTAAAATTACCCCCGTTTTAAGACTCCCTCCTTTTTAAGACCTTGTTTTCTCAGACTTTCTGTTCATAACCTCTGTAAAATTACCCCCGTTTTAAGACTCCCTCCTTTTTAAGACCTTGTTTTCTCAGACTTTCTGTTCATAACCTCTGTAAAATTACCCCCGTTTTAAGACTCCCTCCTTTTTAAGACCTTGTTTTCTCAGACTTTCTGTTCATAACCTCTGTAAAATTACCCCCGTTTTAAGACTCCCTCCTTTTTAAGACCTTGTTTTCTCAGACTTTCTGTTCATAACCTCTGTAAAATTACCCCCGTTTTAAGACTCCCTCCTTTTTAAGACCTTGTTTTCTCAGACTTTCTGTTCATAACCTCTGTAAAATTACCCCCGTTTTAAGACTCCCTCCTTTTTAAGACCTTGTTTTCTCAGACTTTCTGTTCATAACCTCTGTAAAATTACCCCCGTTTTAAGACTCCCTCCTTTTTAAGACCCGATTTTCTCAGATTTCTGGAGGTCTTAAAAGGGAGGATTCCACTGTTCAGGCACGAGAAAACAGAGCTACATCTTATCCTGCAACTTCCTTGTCTTGCTACCCCTTATCCTACCCCCACATGACAGAACATCCAATACGGCTGACACAATGAACATGTTATCAACCTACCTGATCATTCCCAAACCCAAGCAAGGCAGTTTTGTCTTCTTTAGAGAACACATCCATCCCACACAGTTTGTTCCAGTATTCTGCAAAATATCGGCAATAACTTGCATTACCAATACACACATAGCTTTGCACAGCTGTAAAAGATTGAGATCTACTGGAAAAAACAACAACAGAATACCAGGTGATTGTATGCCATTATATATCGCTACATACAAACTGCTTTTAAATGAAATATTTCCAAGAACATAAATCAGGACAAATTAGATTTAACAATCAGAAATCGCACACAAAGCTGCAAGTCACTGTATTAATGAGTAACAAGAAGAGCAAACGCTCGATCGAGTCACTTTCGCAGTTCTGAATATTATATGAGGCATCAGATGGACAGGAAGAAATTGGTATTCACAACACAATGAGTCACGTTCACATAAAATTTGAGCCCGGTCACTTTTATAGTTTCCGAGAAAAGCCCAACGTTAAGTTGTGTGTTGCCGAACAGAAAAGGCTAGTTATCTCCCTTGTTTTTCTGATAACGTTCGTAAAAGGCTACAGATGTAAATACTTTGATGTAAAGAATAATCCTACAAAGTTTCAATCACATCCGATGAACTTTGTCAAAGATATAAAATGTCTAATTTTTCCTTTGACGCTGACCTGTGACCTTGAAAAAGGTCAAAGGTCAACGAAACCATCGTTAAAGTGTAGAGGTCATTGGAGGTCACGACTAAACAAAATATGAGCCCGATCGCTTTGATAGTTTCCGAGAAAAGATATAAAATGTCTAATTTTTCCTTTGACGCTGACCTGTGACCTTGAAAAAGGTCAAAGGTCAACGAAACCATCGTTAAAGTGGAGAGGTCATTGGAGGTCACGACTAAACAAAATATGAGCCCGATCGCTTTGATAGTTTCCGAGAAAAGTCCAACGTTAAGGTGGTGTCTACGGACGGCCGGCTGGCCAGACGGCCGGCCGGCCGGCCGGCCGGACAGACTAACACTGACCGATTACATAGAGTCACTTTTTCTCAAGTGACTCAAAAATGGATGATGTCAACAGTGTTCACGTTCAAAATTGCCCATTCCATTAAAACCCATTCATGGTGACATTCTGAAATTTTAGTTATTTCAGTTTACAGACGATGTTTATGTACAAATGGAACTGTAGATCGAACCTCAAGATTTATACGTGCGGTTATCTTTTGAACCCACCAAAAGTTTTAGTAGAATCTCTTCTCTCTGCTTTAATTCTACTCTCCAATTGTTCCTTTTACTACCTGTAACCGTGTGCCGAAACACTACGATCACCTCGGGAAGCGAAGTGCAATCAAACAGGATTGAAAATGTTAGGGCTAATTTCTTAGCCCTATAAAAACTGTTATGCAAACCCGAAGGTTTCCATGAACATACAGACAATCGGAAACCACCAGACCCCATCACAAACAGAATTCTAAAATCCACTGGTGTTGACTTTTAAAGGCCAACAACTCGGGTGCAGAGTCTGCTGTGAAAGGAGCGGTAGCCTCCCCTGTCACATACCTCAAGTGTGTTCATTCAAGCTGCACATATTTTTGTATCCATTTTCATTTTCATTTAGCTGACTGACGCTTTACTTACTGTTAATGATAGGATACTTACCAATAGATTTGGAGAGGTTTGAACAGGACAAAGACACTTTCTGAACAGGATCTGCAAAATTAAAAGTAGTGTTATTCTTTTCACTCACAATAGCTCTTTTGAACCAACATGTTTTCTTTCACATTTTTATGCAACACTTAATTGCTGGGATTTTAGAAAGGGATTTCGCCCAGTCAAATCGAATGTAAGCGAGCGGTTACTTAAGGCAACATTTTATAACCCAAATTGGGTTTTTTTCACAGCATGACCCACTCACAAACATAATACAAAAAAACAACTATCATCAACACAGATACATGTTTAACCACAGCATTACAACAATAACAAATGTTTGATCAAAATAAATACACTAAAAAATTTGTTTTATGGTCTATGTTAAATGTTTAAAACACTCTCGTACACAAAACACGTCTGGAACGGTTGGCAAATACATACCCCCAGACACTTTCTCTGGCGCCACAAAGAACTTGTAGCCATCAGGGGACTGAAGCACAGAGACGCCGTTCTCCTCTGTCACAGGATAGTTGGCCTTTTTTGCTCTCTCCAGAACTTCTGATGAGCTGATGGTGATACCCTGCATTCAAAACATTGACCATGACATTGAAGCATTGTTGATGAGTAACTTCCTTATGGGCACTGATTTCAGAGATAAAAATCCTTTTTAACCAATGCACACACAGACCTCGGGAACCCCAGTTTTGCACTTGGAGTATTCTCCAACAAACCTGGTGTATCTTCAGAAAAATGAGCATACTCCACACTGTATTTGAACATCCATGATTCAAACATGCTTCCCACGCATCCGTTGCACCGTTACTTAAGTTTACCAAAACATTTAAAACAAATGCTTCTCTCAATATTTACTGACAAAAACTGTTACCATGTGTCAAAATACTGGATTGGCTTCGAGATGCGCTTGTGATGAAAAGTAGTCTAGGAACTTTTCTTGTTTTGTTTTTTTTCTCCACGGACCGTAGTGATCGTATTGTAGACAATCATGCCTACAAAACACGGCAAAATCGTATGGGTTCCCAGGTCTGCACATACACACACACCCTAATGTACACACACACAAATACACACTCACCCTAATGTACACACACAACAAGGGCGGATCAATTCACTTTGGAGGGGGGGGTTACAAAATGACTGCGAAGATACAAGTTGACGGCGCCGAAGGCGCCTAAGCCTCTAGGGGGGTCCGGGGGCATGCCCCCCCGAAAATTTTTTTTATCCAAAGAAGCAAAATAGAGCTATCTGGTGCATCCTGAGCCAATAAATTACCTCTTTTTTGGGGGGTGGGGGGGTTACGTAACCCGTGTAACCCCCCCCCCAGATCCGCCCTTGCACAAATACACACTCACCCTAATGTACACACACACAAATACACACTCACATCTAAACAGCAACTTCTAACTCCTTAATTGGGTTAAAAATAAGGCAGGTTAATAATAATAATAATAACATTTATATAGCGCTAAATCAAAAACTTTCGTTAAAATAAGGCTTGCTCTAAGCGCTTGACATCTAAACTAAAACGTCATTCACACTCTTTACAATGATGTACAAGAACTTCATGTCACACTCTTTCATTCAGTATAGCACCATTCACACAGTTGTTATTCTGTACAAGACAATAAGTTAGTCTAACATTTAGAATGTTCATAAGATGAAAACAAGAGAAAACCAGACTGATTAAAACAACTGCTTAGTGCTAACAAAGCATGAATCTTAATAACGTAATACATGTTTAACTGTTAAGACCATAAAAAAAACCTATATGCTAAAATAACTTCGAACTTTTAAGAACTTCTTATAAGATACACAGCACATCTAGATAAACACCAGAATGATAAAACAAAAGGCAACTCGTTAAAACTATTAAATGCATCAATGTCTAAAACACGAAAGACTCAAATATAAGATACACAATTCTCTAGAAGGTTAAATGTCCTGAAGTTTCCATTTTTCAATCCGGATGTGATTTGGACTTCAAACTTCAGTTTACAGTAACTAAGTAGCCGAAAGGCTGTTATATTTCAATAGCTCAAGCTACAAAGACGACTGCACTCCTAAGCAAAAACTTACTCTGAAATCATCACCAAGACGGTAGGAACCAATGCCGTAGTTGTAGGTCAGTTCAATGACAAAGTGATTGTCTTCTGGGCCATATCCCACCATGGATTTGCTCCATTTACCATCATATGGACTGCAATAAAGAATAACAAATGAAAATAATAATAAATAAAATGTGCTACATATTTTTCCAGAACAAAATAACGTATAAAATGTACTGACCAATCCAAATGTTGTTTGTGTTTTTGGTCAGCACATTTCATTGTTATCTTATTCTCACCTGCAATCTCTTGTTCCTATTATAATTCTCTTCATGGGGCGGGGATATAGCTCAGTTGGTAGCGCGCTGGATTTGTATTCAGTTGGCCGCTGTCAGCGTGAGTTCGATCCCAGGTTCGGCGGAAATTTATTTCAGAGTCAACTTTGTGTGCAGACTCTCTTCGGTGTCCGAACCCTCCCCCCGTGTACACTACATTGGGTGTGCACGTTAAAGATCCCACGATTGACAAAAGGGTCTTTCCTGGCAAAATTGCTTAGGCACAGTTAATAATTGTCTACCTATACCCGTGTGACTTGGAATAATAGGCCGTGAAAGGTAAATATGCGCCGAAATGGCTGCAATCTACTGGCCGTATAAAATTTCATCTCACACGGCATCACTGCAGAGCGCCTAGAACTGTACCCACGGAATATGCGCGATATAAGACTCATTGATTGATTGATTGATTCATGTATTCCAGTTTTGTACGGTGACAATGCCCAACTATAGGACTAGCTGTTTTCCCACTGCAGTAAATACTAGGTAAACACTCCCACGTGAACATGTATCCAAGTTCAGGATAATATTTATGTACATATAGACTGACATATTCTGTGTTTGGTAAAATTAACCTTAACCTTTAACCTCAGTCTACCTTTGTATAGCTTTTCCAAAGATAATGAAATGGGTAATATTACAGTGCACCGTGTGATACCAAAGATAATGAAATGGGTAATATTACAGTGCACCGTGTGATACCAAAGATAATGAAATGGGTAATATTACAGTGCACCGTGTGATACCCAAGCATAACAACTAGAACTAAATAATGTGGACACTTTAGATCACCAAGGCTTTCTACTAACTAGTACCACAACTAATATTAGGCCAAAAAAAAAATAGGTGTGGTTACGGTAACATAGCAAAAAAAAATAGGGTAGGTAGGTAGGCAATCACTTTTTTTTTTTTTTAAACTTTTTTTTCTAATGTGTACAAATTAAACCTACTTGACAGGGAAATAAGTGTGCGACACGGGCGCTTTCGCTTTCATTGCGTTTTTTGTACTCGGTTTTTTTTTTTTTTTTTTTTTTTTTGACAAATGTAATAAAAAGTTATAGGATCGGCCCCTAAAAATAGGGTAGGTCGGGTTACCGTAACCACACCTATTTTTTTTTTAGGCCTTACCGTCTGCCTAGGTTCAAAGAGAACTACATTGTATGTTGGAAAATAACTCTTGAGTCTTTTGAGCTTCATGCCAGTAAATGCAAGTCATCCACCCCCCCCCCCCCCCCCCCTGCAGCCTCATATACCACCCCCCTAAATAACCCAAAAAACAACACCACCAAAATCTTAGTACCAGTTTGACTGATATATGAATACAGTTGTATCTTATGAACCAGAATTGAATTGCTTGTTGTTGTTTCCTTAATAGATTGATTAAGATGAAAACAAAAAAGCATTTTTTTCATCTGACAAATAAATAAAGTGATGTCACTGGCCTGAGATGCAACAATAAGGGTTAACTAAAAATCCCTGAACATTAGGGTTTGATTTCAAAACACACTAATCTTCCCTGTTGCAAAACTATTTGATAATGTGAAAAGTCTACACGGGGGTAACAAATTAAAAGTTTACATTGCATCATACATGTATTATATTCTGAACATACCCATTGCAGGCAGCTTTACATCCTTCGTCAAACTCTTCATGCCGCAGGAACTGCAAAACATCACAGGTACCAGTCTGCATTACATGTATCCAGACCTGTTTACCCCCATAAGTGTTTTGGAGTAATGCTCAGCCCCAAATATAGTAATCCTGGCACAAAAATAGTAATCATCCAGCATTCGTCGCCAATTACAACGCACATGACAACTGCATGTGTCTGCGAAACGCAATCATGCACATATATCCATCATTCACAAACAAAACATATCAGTTTTTGTAGTCATCATAATTTCAAAGAAGATCACATCAAAAGCACATGCATCACTGATTCTTTTTCTTTTGCTCGTAGTAGGCCTTTTTCAGTGTCAGTCAGTGTGTCAAACGCTTCTCTACTGTACTTGCGCTTGCCGAATGAGTGAGGGCGAGACAACACCACTAGAAGGCTCTCCAGCGTCTCATCAGACAGACATGATCTCTGGTCAGTCCTGTGCTTTTTCACCCCATTTTGCCATTGAAAAACACAATGCTAAACATGTGAATTAATTATTTATGAAAATCGTAGTCTTGACACGGATAGCGGAATGGCGTATTTTTTGCAGAAAATCGTAATAAATTACACCAAAATCGTAAGGGTAAACAGGTCTGTGTATCAATTGTGTCCACAAAATTCTGAAATAATCAGGTCTTGAAATGAAGATAATGTCTTAACATGGAAATCTAAACAACGAAGTGACTGTGGTAAGATGAACAAAGTTAAAAAACAAAGGAATACTGTACTCACCAATACAAGAACGAGACAAGACGGTACGAATTTTCGCTTATGGAAGCTTCATCAGGAAAAACAAGAACACAAAAGACAAACCTTGTTCGTTCCGTGTTGCGTCTGCTTTTTGTTGTCTTTTGTGTTCTTGTTTTTCCTGATGAAGCTTCCATAAGCGAAAATTCGTTTATTTAAAGAGATATGAAGACACAATCTGAGAAAGCAAGGCCTGCGTTCAAAGGGGAATTTAGGGGGTCTTTACAAAGGGGGTGTACAGTATTGTGTGTGTGTGTGTGTGTGTGTGTGTGTGTGTGTGTGTGTGTGTGTGTGTGTGTGTGTGTGTGTGTGTGTGTGTGTGTGTGTGTGTGTGTGTGTGTGCGTGCGTGTGTGTGTGTGTGTGTGTGTGTGTTTGTTCCCACAGTATTTAAATAACTGCAAAATTGATCAAATTTCAGTTGTCCCAACACTGACACAGATGTTACAGACATGGTTCAGACTGACACCACAAAGTTTCGTTAAAAACTGCTCTCCCACACCGGTCAATAACTCTTTCATAATGAAAACTCCCTCCGAGCTGAGCGTCAAAGTATTACACCACTAGCGTGCATGACAATGTCATGGACCACTTATAACCAACCACATGAATGAGTCGTGATAAAACTTAAGCCTGCAGTGGTGATCGACACGAGGGGGTGCAGTGGAGATATATATATGTACATATGTGCAGAGGCTTAGGTGGTATATAGCCCTCAAACCCCTGTCAGTGTACCACCAGTTTAAATGTCCATTATGATTAGAGGCCTGTGAAGACGTTCAACAAAACGAGTAGTGTAAGTCAGTCTTGACCCCCAGTCTCTGACCCCCCCCCCCCAACAAAAAAAAACTAACAAAAACTGTGTAGCCGACATGTCCCCACTAAAGTGTAACACACAGGTCATGATCAGTATCCTGAAACTTGTTAAGTTAAAGGCTATGATAGTTACTGCTTGCACATTAGTGATCATCTGTTGGCCAAAATGATGGCACAGTGAAACCTCTATTTTAAGAATTAATCTAAAAATTCTCACTGAATTGAGTCATGTAAGTGACAGGCACACTTCTTCCACTCACATGATGACATAACATCTGCTGTATTTGACAAACCCTTATGATCATGCACCTATAGTCGCCAGGCCTTATATTATGTACCTTATACACTGACCTACTGAGGTGTTAACACACACTAGGTTGGGTATCTAGTACAATGTATGACCTAAAAAGCAGTAATATATGATAATCTCATGTACAGGCACTTGCATTTTCCTTATGAGTAAATAGTATACAGTGCAGTGATACCTGAGCTGCAAAGCCCATCTGATGAGACAGTAAACAAGACACCTCCCAACAAAGCCCATCTGATGAGACAGTAAACAAGACACCTCTCAACAAAGCCCATCTGATGAGACAGTAAACAAGACACCTCCCAACAAAGCCTATCTGATGAGACGGTAAACAGACACCTCCCAACAAAGCCCATCTGATGAGACAGTAAACAAGACACCTCCCAACAAAGCCCATCTGTTGAGACGGTAAACAGACACCTCCCAACAAAGCCCATCTGATGAGACAGTAAACAAGACACCTAGCTCCCAACAAAGCCCATCTGTTGAGACGGTAAACAGACACCTCCCAACAAAACCCATCTGATGAGACAGTAAACAAGACACCTCCCAACAAAGCCCATCTGATGAGACAGTAAACAAGACACCTCCCAACAAAGCCCATCTGTTGAGACGGTAAACAGACACCTCCCAACAAAGCCCATCTGATGAGACAGTAAACAAGACACCTCTCAACAAAGCCCATCTGATGAGACAGTAAACAAGACACCTCCCAACAAAGCCCATCTGTTGAGACGGTAAACAGACACCTCCCAACAAAGCCCATCTGATGAGACAGTAAACAAGACACCTCTCAACAAAGCCCATCTGATGAGACAGTAAACAAGACACCTCCCAACAAAGCCCATCTGATGAGACAGTAAACAAGACACCTCCCAACAAAGCCTATCTGATGAGACGGTAAACAAGACACCTCCCAACAAAGCCCATCTGATGAGACAGTAAACAAGACACCTCCCAACAAAGCCCATCTGATGAGACAGTAAACAAGACACCTAGCTCCCAACAAAGCCCATCTGATGAGACGGTAAACAGACACCTCCCAACAAAGCCCATCTGATGAGACAGTAAACAAGACACCTCCCAACAAAGCCCATCTGATGAGACAGTAAACAAGACACCTCCCAACAAAGCCCATCTGATGAGACAGTAAACAAGACACCTCCCAACAAAGCCTATCTGATGAGACGGTAAACAAGACACCTCCCAACAAAGCCCATCTGATGAGACAGTAAACAAGACACCTCCCAACAAAGCCCATCTGATGAGACAGTAAACAAGACACCTCCCAACAAAGCCCATCTGATGACAGTAAACAAGACACCTCCCAACAAAGGACAATTTCTGCTTTAACGGACCCTTTGTATTATCATTATACAGGACCAAAATATACCTGTCATCACACTAGGCCGCCCGGCAAAGCTTGGACACATTTGGCCTGGTAAATCAGTGCGTCTTTTCATCACAGGTACCACTGTACCACTGTGCAAGCACTAACTGACCAGTGTCCCCCTTAACTGGAAACTCTAGGTATGTCACTGTGCCGTGTGACAAAGAAAAATAATGGTCTGTGTTTTCAGTCTCATGCCATAAAATGTATAACCCATCTGACAGGTTTTCATGTCAAAATAAAGCTAAGTTTATTCAACCTCTTTTTTCCCCTTTTCCTTTTCATTACTTGACTCAAGTCCCATCAGCTGACACCTCAGCAGCCTTGTGATTAGAGTTGTGATAACCCAGGTGTGTGCCTGTGTATAAGGTGAATTCAGCCACCTGCACTTATGGCCAAATGACCCAGGTCTAGTTTTATGTGTCACAGTGGTGACGCACTGGGGTGCAAGTGTGAGGTATTAAGGGTCTTTGGGTTTGCCCTTAAAATTGACCTGTGTTCGTCCCAGCCCTGATTCTAACCCTTGACCTGCGGATAACAAGTCCAGTGTCAGTGACTGAGCCAACCAGCCTGGCCTCAGTTTGAGTTTGGTGTGACCAAGTCATAGTGACTGGATTCTGTTTGATGCATGCAATAGTGCTTGCCCTGTGCTTATTACTTGTGTACAAGACGCAAAATACATCCCTGCTCTGAATCCTTACTTTGGTTGAATAACGACACTAAATTGTTTAAGCATGCTGAAGTATTTAAGTCTGACAATACGCCACACTCATGTTGGCATCTCTGGTTTTATTCAAGCTTACTGTTAATTTTAACTTCATTAAAAAAAAAGACATTTTATTAATGACACAAATTAATGTACTTATCTATGCACTGAACCTTGGTCTCATACCAATGAAAGATTGTTATGGATTCAGGCCCAGTTACTTTAATGCACTCTTTGTTGACATGCACTGTAAAAAACAGAAAATGGGGACAAGATATCTTCACCTCCACCTAGAACACTTGAACTGTCGATGTAATCTAAATCCTGGTGAAGTCAACTTGACCTCGCTAAATCCCTCTCAGCCAATAGCTTACTACTATAAGCCCTTGCATAAAGATGAAAGCCAGTTGCCCAGTACTGGGAGAGCATGCATCACGATTGTTCCCCCTTTAAATCATAGAGGACCCGGTAGCTCGGTGGACAGTGAGGTCTTATTAGTACAAATGCCTGGTACTAGTAGTTAGGATGTCGACCTTCCATTTGGAAGGTTCAGGGTCAGAATCCCGGCAGTTTATGAAGCCTGTTGAGATGTTTCTGATCATGCACCCGGGTCAACTTCTGTCCTGACCTGCTAGTGCTCATGCATTCACCTGTGTGTGTGTGTACACACAACGACAAGATTAAATACGCACACAAAAATCCTGTTATCCATGTCCGAGTTTGGTGAGTTATAGTAACATGTATGAAAACATCTATATGATACATCCTTCAAAAATGGAGCATGCATGACTCGAACAGTGGGGAAAAAACAGCTGAACTCAAAAAAGCCACCTCGTGCCACTGAGTGCATGTGGGAGTTGCTGGCCACAACACAGAAGAAGAATATGAGGTACCAGAGCACTGGACATGTGAGGATAGCATAGATCCTCGGGTGGCGGGTTAATTCAATCTAGACTCGACCAGACGCGGTTCAACTTTTATGTGATGACTTAGAAACAGTGTCATTAATGTCATCGCTGCCTCACATGAAGGACCTCGGTATCGACAGAAGTTTAGGTAGAATACAGTGGAACCCCCCTTTTAAGACCTCCAGAAATCTGAACAAATCAGGTCTTAAAAGGGGGGAGTCTTAAAATAGGGATACATCAACAGAGATTGTGAACAGAAAGTCTGAGAAAACAAGGTCTTAAATGGGAGGAAGTCTTGAATGGGGGGTGGTTAGTTGTTCCACAGTACACCTAAATGCTCACACACTTGGGTAGCGCACATTTTGTTGCTGCTTTCTTTCCACTGGGACCGGAAGAGACCGGAAGAGACCGGAAGAGACCAGAAGAGACCGGAAGAGACCAGAACTTCCCAGCAATAGGATTGAAAAGTATCAATCAATCAATCAATCAATGAGTCTTATATCGCGCATATTCCGTGGGTACAGTTCTAGGCGCTCTGCAGTGATGCCGTGTGAGATGAAATTTTATACGGCCAGTAGATTGCATGCAGCCATTTCGGCGCATATTTACCTTTCACGGCCTATTATTCCAAGTCACACGGGTATAGGTAGACAATTATTAACTGTGCCTAAGCAATTTTGCCAGGAAAGACCCTTTTGTCAATCGTGGGATCTTTAACGTGCACACCCAATGTAGTGTACACGGGGGGAGGTTCGGACACCGAAGAGAGTCTGCACACAAAGTTGACTCTGTGAAATAAATTTCCGCCGAACCTGGGATCGAACTCACGCTGACAGCGGCCAACTGAATACAAATCCAGCGCGCTACCAACTGAGCTATATCCCCGCCCCAAGTAATGACATTTATTAATAGCATCTTAGCTGTAGTCTAGTAACCTTTGAACACTTGTTCCTCAGGCGCCATTTGTTGGGGGCGCCATTTGCTAGAATATAGGCAGATAATAAACTATAACCAAACAACAAACAAAGGTTGTTTGCATGAGTTTCTGTACTTTAACACACTTGCCTGTTAAAAAGGCCTACAGCGTTCCGAGAAGATAAGAGCATGCATGTCTAAGCTGATAATTAATATATTTTACTTTTACGCTTTTGAATCAAGTTACACTATAGTATATTTGTATCACTATCTGATTCTGATTAATAGAGAATAAGTTCAGCCTGGAGAAAAATGTATACGTTGAAAAAAAGTTAACAAATTCAATATGTACTAGATTTAAGTGCAGTATCATTTTAACACCAAGCATGGGGGGAAAAACAACTTCTGTGAAAATTAGAGCATGTCCAGTAATTGTGACTTGAAAAGCAAAGTTTTTCTCCTGAAGCATATAATTTCTGAAAAGCAGTCTCATGGCCTCTGACAGTCATGAAGTCATGAATGTAAACATGCAATCTACATTTTCTAAGGATGTATTGTTATCAAACAAAATGATCATGACTCAGCATATGTGTGCTCCCTTACAATTACATAAGTGACACAGTCATCATTAAAGTTCCTAGTGCTATATAAATATTACACTTAACAGGCCCCTGATACAGAATATTTACACTCGTGAGTCTTCATTATCATAGGGTACATGTACCTAGATACTATAAATGTGTACACTGCAATCACCACAGTTGCTTTTTCCTTAACTGCAGTATAATCTCAACACCCTGCACGGGTAAATTAAAAAAAAAAATGACTGCAGTGTAAATTAGAGTTATGTCCAGTAATTGTGACTTGACATGCACATTTGTTCTCTTGAAGCGTAAAATATGATTTTGCAGTTTCATTTAGCCTCTCAGTCATTATAAAGAGTCATAAAGTCCCCATCTCATGAATGTGACCATCTAAATTTCTCTAGGGATGTTGTCAAACCAAAAAGATCATGACTCAGCATATCTCGCAGTGCTCCCTTACACAAGTGACACAGTGATCATCAAAATTCCTACTCCTAGTGCTGTTAATGTTATTGCACTTAACAGGCACTTAATACAGAATATATATAACAAGTTATAAGTCTTCATTATCATAGTCCTACTCTGTATTCGTACACTGCAAGAACCACCATATTTTAGTCATCTTATGTTAATGTGAAATCCTCTCAGTTTCAACTGTACCAACCTCTACCAGGTTCATTCACAGTTCGTTCCTTATGTAAACATCATGAATATCACTGGTGTTTCATGCCTGCACCTTGGAATAGAAATCCATTTCAAAATAACCCAGATAAAGCTGATGTTTGCTTTACTTCCCAGCTGACCTAAATCTAGCGACCTTTTCTTCTTCTTTTTGTTGTTGAGTAAATTAGAGAAATACAACTTCCAAGCAAAACAAAAATTGAGCACTATAACATTTTTTGTTTTCATAAAAAAAATACTGCAAACACCTTGGGTTATGTTCTGTTATATGACAAAATAGAAACACATACATGTACTGCAATTAAAAACTGAATGACAACATCAACTGCATGTTTCTTGTGTCTTTGATTAGGCAAAAAAAAAAAATAGGTCTGTTTACGGTAACCCGACCGACCCTAGTTTTTTCGCGCGACCCTAGACTTTTTTTTGGCATTTGGGAAAAAAAAAAAAAAATCTTGTTTTTTTGGCAAAATAACGTAAAAATATGGTTTTTTGGAAAAAAAAAAAAAATCCCGACCTACCGACCCTATTTTTTTGGCCTATGTTACCGTAAACAGACCTTTTTTTTTTTTGGCCTTACAAGTCACTGAATGACTGATGCGCCCTTATCTAAAGTTCACAGTGTTGTACGTCCTCAAAATATTTAGGGGTACCATACAGATGACTAAAAGAATGGGTCCCCTCTTGAAAAAATTTCAGGGGGGGGGGGGGGGGGGGCAGATGCATTGCTTGTGATTGAAGGCTGCATAAAACTAAAACTACATTGAATGACTTTCACAATTTACTTTTAACTGAAATGAACACTCAGTTATACAAATGAAGAATAACTATTAACATATTTGTTCAAAGTTGTGTTCATCAGCTATTCATCATTTCTAAAATGGTTCAGAAAACATGTGTATTTACTATGAATTATTATTTGTTGACACAATGACAGGTCTACTTTCCATGCCTTGAGTATGCATAAACACTGTCTGAAAAGATGTTAAATGCCTTCCATATAAAAATGAGTACATTTTCATACCTGCTCCCTGAATTATGTGTACATGATGTTTGGTATTGGGAGGCACTGTACCTCCTTTTTATGCGATGTGGAGAACTGACGTTTTTTCAGTCAAAACAAATGACAATTTATGCTGCCAAAGAGTTCAAAGGGTTAACAATTATAACTCTGATAGTGATAGGTATAGATTTCAAGCAGTTAAATGCTGGAAAATAACTGAGTCTGTTAATGTCACATTTATCAACTGCGAGCAAATTTCCACAAGATACCAAGATCCATACCTTCATTCCTAGCACATCTCTGTAAAACTTTGCGGTTTCCGTTCGGTTGCCAACTTTGAAGACAAAATGCAGTGCACGTGCCGTGGCCATGGTTGACGTCCCTGAAGCAGCCGAAGTAGAAACACCACACTGACACAGTCAACACCACAACGGGACAAGACTCGCAGAACGGCCAAACGACACGTACGTTGCAGATGTGTTGTGATGTTGTGTTATCTTCGCCATTCAACCGGAGAGTTTCTTTGCCATAGCATTTACGACGCCGCGTTTGATTGGTTAGAACTATTACGCTTACAAGTGACATACCTTTTGATTGGTTGAGTATCAATAGCAAGATGGCAGCCTCCTTGTACGCATGCTGTCAACGACTCACTGTCGTCTGCAACAGACGTTGTAGCGTTAAGTCAGCGGCTTCTATGCTTTCACAGTTTTCAAGAAAATATGCAAGAGGCATCAAGAGAACACCGTACGCTGTCAGAACGCCGGAAGAGGATCTTGAAAAGCTGAAAAAGAAGGGTACCAGGGGAAAAGATCCTCGTCTGAACCCTTGGGCTTGGGTGACTTTCGTTCCTGGCGATCCCACCCAGGCTCAGTTTACGAAGGAGGCGAACCAACAGCGACGACGACCTGGTAGTCATGAAGCAAAGATGTCCCCAAAACAGCCACAATTGAAGACAAAGCAGAAGCCAGTTCCACAAATTAAATCGTCGTCCAGAGATGTTACCCAAACTGGCCTGCAGTATGAAAAGCTTGAAGAAGGCGACAAGCGTTTCGGGTAAGCCATCATTGCATGGGTCGGCAAGGTAGTCTACAGTGGAACCTCCTGTAAAGACCTCTCCCAAGAACGACCCCCTCCTTTTGCCGACCGAATTTTTCGGCACGGATGCTTTTCACACCTAAGGTAATCTTGAACTTTAGCGTGTTAAATTAATAGCTCAGAATTCAAATTTAAGTCTCCAAAAGGCAAATTTGTAGAACCTGCACTTGTAATCATAACAAGTCATTTTTAGATCCCGTTTAGAAGTTACGGAATGAACTCCGATGAACTCTACGAATGCATTTCGTTTACATGGGTCAAAGAAGGAATTATCTGTTTGAGCGGACAAGGGAGACAACTCTTTCGTGTAAATGATGTTCCATGGTTGACAACGTACGCCATTTTCAGTGCATTTTCGTCGATTGAACAACCAAATTAATTAATTATGCTTAAGTTTGGAGCTCAATCCGTCAATTAATTTCACGACAAATGTTCTTTGGCTTGCTTGCTTACATCGACTTGTATCAAAAATAAGTCAAGAATGTCAGTGTGTCACTGGATTCTGAGCTATGAATTTAACACGCTAAAGTTCAAGATTACCGTAACTAACCTCCCAAGAAAGGGAATGGGAGGGGTTTGGCAGGGGCAGTTAGAACACAACTCAATAATTAATTGATGTGTAGGTATTCTGTGAGTGTGAGTGTGCGCTCACCAACTGAGACCTCGGGTCAATGACCCATACCTGCCAATGAGCAAGTTTTACCTATGGGACGGTCTCCTTTGATGTCTGAGAGGAAACTCTTCCTGTCCCAGGTTACAGACACTGACCGTCTTAGGCCCCAAAAAAAATAGATCTGTTTACGGTAACATAGGCCAAAATAAATAGGGTCGGTAGGTCGGGAATTTTTTTTTTTTTTTTTTTCCAAAAAACCACATTTTTACGTTATTTTTTTTAAAAAAATTTTTTCCCCAAATGCCAAAAAAAAAAAGTCTAGGGTCGCGCGAAAAAAATAGGGTCAGTCGGGTTACCGTAAACAGACTATTTTTTTTTTTTTTTTTTGCCTTAGTATCTTACCCTCTTAGTATCTTACCCGGGGGTAAATCACCGAGTTTTACCCATGAGTATGAGTATGAGACCGTGCCCGCTCGCGTGTGCGTGTTATGTCTCCCCGTGTGTAAGCTGGTGTATGCACGTACATCATGCTTATTCCATATGCACATCAAACGGGAACAAAAATAGGATAACGGACACAACATTCAACTCTGTGAAAAAAATGATACCTCCCAATCTCCCAATAGAGACCCCTCCTTTTAACGACCGATTTTTCTGGACATTTTCAAGGTCGTTAGTGGGAGGTTTTACTGTATTTGATTCCAGTAGTTAAACTGACGTTTGAATTTCTTGCCGAGAATCTCTTTTCTTTGCTTCTTCAGACTCCAGAGTTTTATATTATTGCATGGCCTGTATTTTTACAGTTGCACAGGTTGATTAATTATTGAGAATGAAAGTGAAAAAAATGCTGTAAGTTCTATCCTTCAAGTTCAATTTCATATTAATAGTATATGCTTAAATTTAACATCAGACACTTTCACAAACACAACTGTCATATAATGTGGGTGCACAGTGGCAGTTTAAGGAATATGTTTTGACGTGGAAAGCATGCATGGTTCTGTAGCACATAAATTGTCACCCTGTTTATTATACTATAAATTTAATAATAAACCAGAAGGACATTCGTATGATGTATGTTGCATTGCCAATCAAGACCTGCAGAAGGGATTTGACAAGGGAAGAAGCCCTTAGACCAACAACAACAAAATCAATGTTTCAACCTGTTGACCCTATTTTTTTTTACCATGAGTCATGACATTGATCAAAATTTGAAAGCAAACTTTTTTTTTCTTTTTTTCATTGCAGTTATATAACTTAATAAGTGATATTATGTGCACGACATCACTCATCAGTCCCAGGTACCGGTACTACTTGTCTCCGAAAACCCCGAAAACTTCCGAAAAACCCTGAAAACCTCATCAGAACTTAAGAAAATTCGTCCGTAGATCGTTTTTAGTTAGACATTTGTTTGAAATCATGACTTTTCATCTGCAACTTTCACCGTTCATGGCTTTATTTTCGTGTTTGTGGGAGGATTTACGAAGGAGCGGAAGCACTAAACACATGACATCATCAATACTTATAATTGTGCTTTCGAGTAACAAGAGTTACCTCCCTTGCAATGAAATTGCTGCATCGACTTCGTCGAAAATCCGGCTCCACAAAAAGGGGTGCATGTAGCATAAATCAGGCATGACTTCTCACAGGCATGTCCAATACTTGCAGTTTGAAGATAGATTTAGTTAGTTTAGATGGGGTTTTCGGAGGTTTTCGGAAGTTTTTGGAGAAAATAAGTACCCCCAGGTACTGCCATTAGGAATAATCCCCACTAAGTCTGTAAGACTAAGAGCTTAAAAAAATATGTTAAAAAATTGAGATATAAACCCTTTTGTTTGTTTTTATTTCTCTTTCAGTCTTATCTCTTTTTTTCTCCAGACGAGTGCTTATGGCAGCTAAGTCACGCAAAGAGCGTGAGAAACGGGGCATTATTTTTTTGGAAGGGAGGCGACTCATCCTGGATTCCCTCCAGGCAGGTGTGCAACTGAAATACCTGTACTTCAGTGACGCCGAACTGGTGTCCAGCCTTCCTGCAGACTTACTCCGGGGAGATGCTCAGCTGTATAAAGTTCAGTACAGACACCTGAAAATGTGGGCGGACACTCACACACCTGCTGGAATGCTTGGTAAATTGATTGATTGATAACAGGAAGACTTGGTAAATTGATTGATTTGATAACAGGAAGACTTGGTAAATTGATTGATTGATAACAGGAAGACTTGGTAAATTGATTGATTGATAACAGGAAGACTTGGTAAATTGATTGATTGATAACAGGAAGACTTGGTAAATTGATTGATTGATAACAGGAAGACTTGGTAAATTGATTGATTGATAACAGGAAGACTTGGTAAATTGATTGATTGATAACAGGAAGACTTGGTAAATTGATTGATTGATAACAGGAAGACTTGGTAAATTGATTGATTGATAACAGGAAGACTTGGTAAATTGATTGATTGATAACAGGAAGACTTGGTAAATTGATTGATCAATTGTAAGAATGCCTGGCATGCACGGTAGATTGATTGCAGGCATGCTTTGTAAGTTCCTTAATTTTTCGTTTCTGAGAAGAAGAAAAATTGTTGCTTAAAGTTAATGTTACTTATTGTTCATTCATTCATAGTTTTGCATGTCACAAATGCTCAGTATGCCTTGTCATTTTAGTTTTTACAAACTAATTGGAATGCAAACAAAAAAGTCTGGCTTATGCATTGGCAGTTGGGAAAGTTGATTCAAGAAACCAGCAGGCAAGCAGGAGATGGAACTAGCATTTGTAGTGGCAAAATGTTGTCATGGTTACGTTATTTTCTTCTTCATTTTCTGTGTTAGCGTGGTGTGTCCTGGATTTTAATATTGACAATGGCTGTGCTGTGCAGGAGTGTTTGCAAAACCTGCAGTGGGTCAAGCTATGTTTCCACAACGAGGTTATCTCCCCCTGATGCTCATCTGCGACAACATCCGCGATCCAGGTAACATGGGAACCATCATCCGAACGGCTGCAGCTGCTGGTTGCAAGAAGATCCTTACCACAAAAGGTACGCATAATACAGGATATCAATTCTCAGTACAGTTGGCAGTGATGATAGTGGCTTAAGATTTGAAGTGGTTGTTAAAATCTGTTGATGGGCATCAGAGTTGATTCAGCTGGGTGGGTTACTGTGAATCTTATACAGTGTGTATCACATGTGAGGGTTATCCCAAAACGGCAACAGCTAGTGGTTTATCCAGACCTGGGAACCCCTATTTTGCACTTAAGAGTATTCTCAAACAAACTTGGTGTATTTTCAGAAAAATGAGCGTACTCCACCCAGCATTTGAACATCCATGATTCAAATATGCTTCAGTGCACGCGTCCGTCACAACGTTAATTAAGTTTTACCTATACATTTAAAACAAATGCTTTTTTCAATGTTTACTGACAAAAACTGTAATCGTGTGTCAAAATACTGGATCGGCTTTGTGATGGGCTTGTGATGGGCTTTGTGATGGGCTTTGTGATCGGCTTTGTGATCGGCTTTGTGATGGGCTTGTGAAGAAAAGTTTTGTTTTTTTCCTCTGATCGTATTCTCGACAATCGTGCGTACAAAATACGGCGAAATCGTATGGGTTCCCAGGTCTGTTTATCTTTTGCACTGACAACTCTTTGAGAGTGCAGAGATTGCGATAGCTTTTACACACAAAAAAACCATCAGGCAACGAACAGGATTTTCATGTACTGTACTGAATCTGTAAATGTAATTATGCATGATTTGTGTGAACAATAATTTCAGATTCACTGAGAAAGAATGGTATGTAAGTTTTTGTTTTATTTACATTTCTGCATCTTATTCCTGGCGTTTTGCAAATTTGCAGGTTGCGTGGACGTGTGGGACCCCAAAGTTCTTCGCGCAGCAATGGGAGGCCACTTCTTCACCAGCATTGTGCATAGCCTCCCTTGGGAGCAGATCGTGAATTACGTATCACCATCAACATACCTCTGCATTGCTGACGCTAGGAGAAGTAACAGAGTAGAGAAATCATTCGACATTGCGCATCCTAAAGCCATCGAACTTCTAAGTTCTGCTGAGGCAGACGCCGAGTCTTTGAGTTCAAACGAAGAAAATGAAGAGACGAGAACTTTAGAAGACTCTGAGGTAGAAGTACGAGAAGATGAGTTAAGTGACGGTGAACCCAGCGACTTGGAAGAAGACACAAAGAACGAGTGGAGCAACACAAACAGCGAGGCGTACAAACGAGTTCCCCTCTCCGTCATAGAATACTCCGACATGGATTTGTCGATGGCGGAAGAGGTGGCAGTGATCATAGGCGGAGAAACGGAAGGGGTCAGTCCGCAGGCTAAGAAGTTTGCATTCGAACGGTACGGTCAGTTTGTGACAATTCCCATGATGGAAGCAGTGGACAGTCTGAACACGGCAACGGCAGCTGCTGTTGTGTTGTACGAGGCTCGAAGGCAACTGAAATTGAGAATGAAGAGGGATCATAGGAAACAAGGAATTTTTGGTGCTTCTGGCTAGTGTAAAGAGATAGACAATTGTCGGAAATAACTGTCGGGTTTGTATGCATTGTGGAACAGTAAATAATCATTGCTATTAGTATTACTGTTTTAGTAAGTCAAACTTTACCAGGTGACCTTATAGGACAGTTCTTAATGCCCGTCTTACACTGTGCCGAACATCCTTGCCAATATGAACATGTTGTATTCAGCAAAAAAAGAGACGAATGGACAGGAAAAAATATTGAAAATTCGAATCCTTGCGAATGGCCTTACGATTGTTGTGAGTGCTTTCAAACACTTTACAAATAAAGCGGATACGCAATCGAGTGCTATAAAATCTCTTGCGATCGCGTCTTTTCGTCATTTGCTCTCCAGCAACCATTTTTTTCTTTATTTGGTGTTTTACGTCGTTTTCGACCACGAAGGTTATATCGCGACGGGGGAAGGGGGGAGATGGGATAGAGCCACTTGTCAATTGTTTCTTGTTCACAAAAGCACTAATCAAAAATTTGCTCCAGGGGCTTGCAACATAGTACAATACCTTACTGGGAGAATGCAAGTTTCCAGTACAAAGGACTTATCATTTCTTACATACTGCTTGACTAAAATCTTTACAAAAATTGATTATATTCTATACAAGAAACACTTAACAAGGGTAAAAGGAGAAACAGAATCTGTTAGTCGCCTCTTACGACATGCTGGGGAGCATCGGGTAAATTCTTTCTCATCCCAACCAATATGGGACTCCCCCTAACCCGCGGGGGGTCTCCAGCAACCAGACAGTACACATTATTTCTTCATGCTACTCTTACACTGTGCCGAATTGCCCTTGCGAATAGAATTGACATTAATTCGTAATGATCCAGACATGGTCGCAAGACATTCGTAAATGTTCTTAAGCATTCGCCACCATTCGTCTATTGTTGTGAACATTAGCAACATGCTCCTAATATTTGTCATATTCGCAAGGAAGGCATATTCGTAACTTTGTTTGCAACATACTCGTAAGTATTCGCAAGCCATTTGTAATCATCGCATGTATTCGTAGCACTCTCAAGTCATTCGCAACTATTCGTTAGGTGGTGTCCTTGCGAACATCTTGCGAAAGGTTGCGAATTCCTTACACAAGGAGATTGAACACATTGTAAGACGGGCATAATGCCAAGACCTCACAAATGGTTGCGTTGTAAAATACTGAGATGATGCCAAATAGTGTGGGTTACAGTATTCCACTGTGGGAAGTATTGTAGATGTGCACATGTATTGTACAGCTGAAAGAAAACACCCAAATGAGAGTGTGATGGAGCAAGGAGTCAGTCAGTCACTACCAAGAGAAAAAACAGATGAGTTTATATTGGCAGTTTCTTCTTCTTCCTCCAGACCTGTTCACCTAATTGGAACAGTTGGTGTATTTTCCACACAGACTTAGACTGAGTATTTTTTAAAATATTGAGTGTATTTTCTTACCAGGTAGAGGTGCTTGTTAATCATGTGACCGACGTAAAACTGTTTGCAGTGAAATTCCAATAAAACGTCCGTCACACTGACGACATTTTCATTTATTGAAGTGTGAACACGCTTTCACAACTAAACAATATGGTGGATTTTGATTTTGGTTGGATCATGTATAATCCCGGGAAAATATTGACCAATCGTAAGCGCTAACCGCAGCAAGCCAGATTTTATCCATGGCCAATCGCGTACACAACCAACATTCAGTTTAGAGACGCAATAAATAAAAACAACTGTTTTTTTTTTTAATCGTTGTACTTTCTTATCAACCAGCGTATTTATCGTATTCTTGGAAACTTGGCGTACAAAATACTGTGAAATCGTATGAGTAAACAGGTCTGTTCTTCATTCATGCACTGCAACTCTCACGTTCACTCATGATTTTTGCACGAGTATGACTGTCTTTACCCCGCCATTCAGGAAGCCAGATGCTGCTTTCGGAAGAGTTTTTTTTGCAGTTTGAGGATTTAGAAGAGAAAATGAAGTGTAAAGTCTGAGCATAAAGAGCAGGAAAGCATGTTGGTTTTGTGAGTAATTTTCTTCAAACTTTTTGTCTGCAAATGACATACTAAGACATAGTAAGATAGTGGTACATCCGTTTTAAGTGCCCTTAGAGAAAGATGGCCTTGAAAGTAAAATTGGAAGGAAAGAGAATATATGGTTATGTCATTTACAGAGAGAGAGACTGTGTGTGTGTGTGTGTGTGTTTTTGTGAGAAATATCAAGATATATGAAGGAAGCTGTTGTTCATAATCAAAATGTCAGAACAGTGATTTAGTGTTTACTCTGTGTTTGTGTGAGCATGCCACTTTGTGTGTGTGGAGTTTGAGAGAGAGAGAAAGTGGGAATGAGTGGGAACTGGGGTGTGCCTTCATATTTGTGTGCCTGCTTTTCTGTATGGTCGTTCATTGCCATTTCACTCAATTCAACAAAACACTGCAGCATTCCAGCATAGTATTATTATGAAAAACGCAATCACATTTACTTTCCTTGCAGTGCACGTGATAATCCTACAAGCAACAACAATATTGAACACACTGCAGAATGAAATACATCATACAGTGGTACGTGCCATGAAGGACAGCCTTGGGACCAGCTAAATGTGTCCACCATACATTGTCATTACATGTATTGTTTGGTCAAAATAGACAAAAAAGACTCCAGATGTGGTCCGTTCATGGAAGGTGTCCACTCATCGCAGGTACCGCTGTACCGAGAGAAATGCTGGAAGCAAATGTTGGACATGAATCAAACAAGAAATTCCTACGAGGTAGGAAATACACCCCCGTCAAAGGGAAATAACCTTCTCAGTTGGTGGCAGTGACTGAGTGAGAATGGTTATTTCCCTTTGACCATTAAGATGTTCCTCTATAAGTCCTTGTATAATTTTAATCCACCAATAACTCCCTAACCGTGTGTTTGACTGGTCCCAATTTTTGTAAGGACCGTCTCAGGAATGTATAGAACCTGTTCACCAAGTTTGGTGACGATCGGTCCGTTCATTCTTGCGATCTATATGCGAACACAAACAAACAAACAAACAAACACATCGAGCGAAACCTATACACACCCCTATACCGGGGGTGTAATAAAGACACTATATTTAAAGTATTCTGCAGAAACTAAACTACTAGCTTGCATATGAAGCAATGTGAAGATGGACACCATTCAAAAGCAATACATGTACAGAGGAACCTCCCTTCCAAAAATCTGGCATTAAAAAGGAAAGAGGCTTAAATTAAAATGGGGGCAAATTTACACAGGTCATGAACAGAGAATCTGAGATAAATGGTTCAGAATAAGGTGGAAGTTTTACATTAGGGGGTCTTAAAAGGGGGTCCCACTGTATTAGCCCCACACTGCTATCAAGGTGGTCAGATGAATCAGAACAAATGAGTGACCAAGTGCCAAATCAACTAAATACAAAATCATATATGTTCAAAGTTAGGAACATAATGATTTGTTTGTTTGTTTGCTTAACGCCCAGCCGACGACGAAGGGCCATATCAGGGCGGTGCTGCTTTGACATATAACGTGCGCCACACACAAGACAGGAGTCGCAGCACAGGCTTCATGTCTCACCCAGTCACATTATTCTGACACCGGACCAACCAGTCAACATAATGATGAAAACATCTTCGATCGATGTCTCTCTCTGTTCAGATTCACGAGTGTCTGGTCTTCACTAATACCAAGGTCACTCAGTAATCTATTTGCTAGTTCTTGGCATAATCATTTGACAGAATTCATTTAACAAATAATCTATGATGTTAGTTTTCATTTCTAAATCTGTCAGTGTCCTGGTCAACATGAAAACTCCACGTGAAGATCTAGAACCATGCTAATAATCACAATTCTGAGGGCATAGCTCTGATGACAAGTTTCCTTTTGGGTGAAGGTTTAAGGTACCAACAGTTGTGGTGTCAGCTTAACCCGAACTGTAACATGAACTACAGTATACTTTATGTCAAAACAGACAATGTTCGAAAATAACTGTGCCAGTAATGATGAGTAATTTAAGCGGTGTGGCAGAGTTAGAGAACCTTTTTTTACAGACCCAAGCTTTTCAACTTAGGCCTAAAAAAAAAATAGGTGTGGTTACGGTAACCCGACCTACCCTATTTTTAGGGGCCGATCCTATAACTTTTTATTACATTTGTCAACAAAAAACAAAAAAAAAAACCAGTGCAAAAAACGCAATGAAAGCGAAAGCGACCGTGTCGCACACTTATTTCCCTGTCAAGTAGGTTTAATTTGTACACATTAGAAAAAAAAATTAAAAAAAAAAAAGTGATTGCCTACCTACCTACCCTATTTTTTTTGGCTATGTTACCGTAACCACACCTATTTTTTTTTTGCCTTAGCAGCCAAACCAGCCAGCTACTGGACAGCTTGAAACTGTCATCGCAACAATCAACCAAGTGTGACGTGTCCGATATGGCTTATGCAGAGTGCGCTTTACATTATGATACAGTATCCTTTTCTTTCGAAAATATACACATTGGAGTCCAAAATTTGTTGCGGCAAAAACCTTTAAAGCTGGGCCACAATGATCGCTAACAACGCATTTTGATAGAGGTCATATGGGTTTGGCTTGAGATCACGTGACTTTAGGAAAAACGTGCTCAATGATTAATGCCAAGTGATCGATAAGCAAACGGCGGTGACGATTAGTGGCTCCAATGTGCATACGTAACAGTGCACCTCCCCTTGTAGGACCCCCCCAGTTCAAGGCCTCCCACCTTTTAAGTAACACCTTGCTTTTTTCACATTTCCTTTCTTTCTTTATTTGGTGTTTAACGTCGTTTTCAACCATGAAGGTTATATCGCGACGGGGAAAGGGGGGAGATGGGATAGAGCCACTTGTTAATTGTTTCTTGTTCACAAAAGCACTAATCAAAAAATTGCTCCAGGGGCTTGCAACGTAGTACAATATATTACCTTACTGGGAGAATGCAAGTTTCCAGTACAAAGGACTTAACATTTCTTACATACTGCTTGACTAAAATCTTTACAAACATTGACTATATTCTATACAAGAAACAAGAAACAGAATCCGTTAGTCGCCTCTTACGACATGCTGGGGAGCATCGGATAAATTCTTCCCCCTAACCCGCGGGGGGTTCACATTTCCTGTTCATAACCTGTGTAAATGTAGCCCCATTGTAAGACTCCCTCCTGTTCAAGACCTGACTTTCTCACATTTGTGAAGGTCTTAAAAGGGGGGTTCCACTGTATTTTCAAAAGCAAAGGCATCATAACGAGTGCACACGGCATAACATACACATCAGACTACCGGTTGATTGAAGTGATGGACGGGCGCAGTGGTAAGACATCGGCCTCCTAATCGGAAGGTCGTGAGTTCGAATCCCGGTCGCTGCCGCCTGGTGGATTAAGAGTGGAGATTTTTCCGATCACCCAGGTCAACTTATGTGCAGACCTGCTTAGTGACTTAACCCCCTTCGTGTGTACACACGAGCACAAGACCAAGTGCGCACGGAAAAGATCCTGTAATCCATGTCAGAGTTCGGTGGGTTATAGAAACACGAAAATACCCAGCATGCTTCCCCCGAAAGCGGCGTATGGTTGCCTAAATGGCGGGGTAAAAACGGTCATACACGTAAAAATCCACTCGTGTAAAAAACACGAGTGAACGTGGGAGTTTCAGCCCATGAACGCAGAAGAAGAAGAAGAAGATTGAAGTGATGATGGGTTAAAGCCAGCCAGTAGCGAGCTAGTTGCTAGTTGAAAAGCTTTGGTCAGAAAAAAGGGCTCTCAGCCTAACTCTGCCACGTTGCTTAAAAACTTGGCAACGTTATTTCTGGAAAACGTCTATACAGTGGAACCCCCTTTTAAAACCTCTACAAATCAGAGAAAATCAGGGGGCGGGGATGTAGCTCAGTCGATAGCGCGCTGGATTTGTATCCAGTTGGCTGCTGTCTGCGTGAGTTCGTCCCCACGTTCGGTGAGAGATTTATTTCTCAGAGTCAACTTTGTGTGCAGACTCTCCTCGGTGTCCAAACACCCCCGTGTGTACACGCAAGCACAAGACCAAGTGCGCACGAAAAAGATCCTGTAATCCATGTCAGAGTTCGGTGGGTTATAGAAACACGAAAATACCCAGCATGTTTCCTCCGAAAGCGGCGTATGGCTGCCTAAATGGCGGGGTAAAAACGGTCATACACGTAAAATTCCACTCGTGCAAAACACAAGTGCACGTGGGAGTTTCAGCCCACGAACGCAGAAGAAGAAGAGAAAATCAGGTCTTAACGAGGAGGTCTTAAAATGGGGGTCAATCTTTCTTTATTTGGTTTTTAACGCCGTTTTCAACCGTTCAAGGTTATATCGCGACGGGGAAAGGGGGGGGGGGGGGGGGGGGGGGGGATAGAGCCACTTGTTAATTGTTTCTTGTTCACAAAAGCACTAACCAAAAAATTGCTCCAGGGGCTTGCAACGTAGCACAATATATTACCTTTCTGGGAGAATGCAAGTTTCCAGTACAAAGGACTTAACATTTCTTACATACTGCTTGACTAAAATCTTTACAAACATTGATTATATTCGACACAAGAAACACTTAACAATGGTAAAAGGAGAAACAGAATCCATTAGTCGCCTCTTAGTCTTACGACATGCTGGGGAGCATCGGGTAAATTCTTCCCCCTAACCCGCGGGGGGTATGGGGGTCAATGTACAGAGGTTAGGCAAACAAAAAAAATAGTCTGTTTACGGTAACATAGACCAAAAAAATAGGGTCGGTAGGTCGGGATATTTTATTATTTTTTTTCCCCCAAAAATCATATTTGTACGTTATTTTGCCAAAAAAACCAAAAAAATTTTTTCTTCCCCAAATGCCAAAAAAAGGTCTAGGGTCGCGCGAAAAAAATAGGGTCGGTCGGGTTACCGTAAACAGACTATTTTTTTTTGGCCTTATGAACACAAAGTCTGAGTAAACACGGTCTTAAAATGGGGGTCAATGTGCAGAGGTTATGAACACAAAGTCTGAGTAAACACGGTCTTAAAATGGGGGTCAGTGTACAGAGGTTATGAACACAAAGTCTGAGTAAACACGGTCTTAAAATGGGGGTCGATGTACAGAGGTTATGAACACAACGTCTGAGTAAACACGGTCTTAAAATGGGGGTCGATGTACAGAGGTTATGAACACAATGTCTGAGTAAACACGGTCTTAAAATGGGGGTCAGTGTACAGAGGTTATGAACACAAAGTCTGAGTAAACACGGTCTTAAGATGGGGGTCAGTGTACAGAGGTTATGAACACAAAGTCTGAGTAAACACGGTCTTAAAATGGGGGTCAGTGTACAGAGGTTATGAACACAAAGTCTGAGTAAACACGGTCTTAAAATGGGGGTCAGTGTACAGAGGTTATGAACACAAAGTCTGAGTAAACACGGTCTTAAAATGGGGGTCAGTGTACAGAGGTTATGAACACAAAGTCTGAGTAAACACGGTCTTAAAATGGGGGTCAGTGTACAGAGGTTATGAACACAAAGTCTGAGTAAACACGGTCTTAAAATGGAGGTCAGTGTACAGAGGTTATGAACACAAAGTCTGAGTAAACACGGTCTTAAAATGGGGGTCAATGTACACAGGTTATGAACACAAAGTCTGAGAAAACACGGTCTTAAAACAATAAAATGGAGAGTCTAAAAATGTTTGTTTTTTAAAGAGGGGGTTCCACTGTATTCAAATTAAAGGACCATGCAAAGCATCAGGATTCTGACGGCACAGCCCTGATCACAAGTTTCCTGGAAGGCGACGGCACCGACAGTTATGACGACAGGCACAATGTGCTGTAGTCTGTAGAAATGTCCTTGAAAGGGCAACTTGTCGACAGCGACCTATCAAAAGTGCAGGGACATCAGCTGTGTCCTGAAAACAGACATTAGCTCAATTGTTGTAAACACATTAATGTTAACATGTGTCAATTGTGTAGAAACCCTGTTCCTCAGACGCAAAGTGATTTTTTTTTCTGAGATGATTGTTACAGAACTACCTACCCTGATTTGTTGGGTCATTGGAAAAAAACATTTTTTTGTTTGGTTTTGACATACAGTAACACTAACTCTGTAACTAAAGACGGAATGTACATACACAAACATATAGAGAAACAGAGATAAAGACAAACAAACGTACCCAGTGCAGCATCACTTGTTGACGGGCTCCATACAGATGATGGTACCACCCCTGCAGGCCAGCCACAGGCGAGCGGAGACATCCACAGTGATGGCGGTGGGTTGGATCAGCCAGGGACAGCCCGGGGCTAGGTAGCGCACAAACCTCAGACGCCCACCGCTCACATCCACCACGTGAATGGCGTCGTTCTCTTCGTCTGTCACCAGCAGCACGTGCTGACCGCCCAGCCTGTAGAAACACACGTCGGACGGCTGGAAGCACGGGAGATGTGCAGGAGGGTTGTAGGTACCGATGGCGCTCATTCTCGGTCGTCAATAAAGTTTCACTTTGCGCCACATATTTGGGAGCTTGGGCTCTTCCACCACGACGAAGAACTGCTCAGTGTCGTCCACGTCGAATGCACGATGGGCCCCCACCTTGATGCTGAAGTCGGTTTCACAGTCAAACTTTAATGGGTTTGTTGCCAGAACTGTAACATTGAGAACGTTTGCCCTTCCTGACCAAGTGTTGTCCAGTCTGAAGTGTGCTGCCGTCAGTGATTTGGAGAATGTGTTCATGCCGCCTGTTCGAGAAGCTTGACCCATACAGAAGCCTTTGGCGTACCTTCTGCGTGAAACTTTCCCCACATTTGTAGTTGTGCCCCTTAACTGTCCATTTTCAGAAAAATCGTCCCCAGGAGCATCCCCTTTCAGCACACGCCGTTCATACGACACACACACACCAGGCGGGTCACTATCAACATGACAGAGAGAAAAGACCTCGATGTCAGTCTCCTGCCCACACGGGAACTGCTTCACCACCCTCACCTCAGGTGCTGCAACCTTCATCTCCATCTTGGTCACCGTGCCCATGAAGTCACCTGTCTTCTGCAGCATGACTTCATCTGTGACCTTGAAGTGGAGGACGGGACGGCAGACGGTTTTCAAGCCCTGTGACGTCAGCTTGTCAACGGCTTGCTCACTGCCTAGTCGAGTCTTCATCTCCTGTACAACAGCGATCACATTAGTCGCACATCCGCTGTTACAGGCACGTTCAACTTGTCGTTTAATTTTCAAGAGTTCTTTCAGGTCGTCTTCTTGCTGTTTCAGGATCTGGGCAATGCCGCTCTCAGTCTCAATGTCTGTGCAGACAGTACGAAGCGAATCCAGGGCCTCATCTCTGAACTTGGCGGCAGCAGCCACAATGATTGCGTATCGGTTATGTATGTTCTTTTCCACTGCAGCCTTCTTGTCCAGTACGGGCTGATACTCTGCTCTTGTTGTCTTCAGTCTTTCCCTGAGATCCTCCTCTGCTTTCTGCAAGCGAGACTTTTCACTGAGCAGTTCTTTGTATTGCATGGCTTTGCAGAAGTCTTTTGTTTGGTGCATCTCGTGTTCGGTCATCTTACAGTTGATGCAGATGGCCTCTCTGCACTTGAGACAGTAAAACTCCAGCACTTTGTTGGTGTGGATTTTACACATCTTGTTGAGCTCTGACTGTTTCTTGAGGTAAAAGTTGGTCTGCAGGGCAGCCACTCCCCCTTTGGGCAGAGAGGTGGGCGCGCGACAAGACGGACAGGGAAAGTTACCCTTTCTGTGACGCTTTGCAATGTCTGAAATGCACTGGGCACAGAACGTGTGATGGCAGGGCAGGAACTTGGGTTCCCGATACGTTTCCAAACACACAGGGCAGCTGTTCAGATCAACGCCAGCACCACCTGTAGCCATCTTGTGCAGCACAGTTCTACCATGGACTGAAACAGTAAAAGAAAACAAGCCCAGAATTTGTAAATGTTTATGCCAAAACATTAAAACCAAAAGGTATCAGAGTTATTAGCTAAGACTAAGAGTAAGAGATAACTCAGAAAAAAAACCAACTCATTAAGACATAACAAGCTTTTGATCATGACAATCTTTGGTAAATTTAACTCTGATTGGAGAAAAAACTGTAAAGAACTGAAGCACATTCACTGTCCGGAATCTGGTCAACATGTGTATTAATTTTTTTTGCTTTCTAAATTCTATAGGCTTAAAGGCACAGTAAGCCTCCCGTAAACCATCACAGAGCTCCCCAAGCGTCTAAATACAGTACAAGCATACTTCCATTTGAACGCTCACCGAACGGGAACATCCTGGCTGCTTTCTGTCGAGCGTGAGACATTTTCCAAGAATTTATTTTCGTCGACTTGGCCCTGAAGAACAATGGCGCCTCGTTTTTGCGCTAGACCTAACTTTTAAAATCTAAATAATAAATTGACAGCTTGTTACACAAACATTCTTTAATCATAAAAGAATTCGTTTTTCACCAAGACAAGATCAGAACAATTCGAAGTTGTGAAAGTTTAAAAAAAGAAAAGCCCGGAAGCAGGGTCACGCAAGGGTCGTAGCAGACGACGGCCCGGTTTATCAGTGCAAATCGTCGTTCCTCTCAACAGTCAAAAGCCATCGCTAGAGTTCTTGTGAACCAGAGCCGTTGTTTCGTGCATAAAAAACGTGCTATTGTAGATAAGCTCACGTCGAGTCGCATTCAAATGACTAACTATGACGACTGCATTGTGAAAAGGGGGAAAACTGGATCACACGGGTTCACGATGGCTCAGGGGTAAGATAAACCACGCAAAAATAAATTCTTTGAAAATTGTTCGCTCTTTACGGAGGGCACCTAGGATGTTCTCAATTGGTGAGTGTTTAAATGAAAGGGTGTTTGTACTGTGTGTAAAAGCCTGACCGTATCTGTGATGGTTTACGGGAGGCTTACTCTGCCTTTAAAAGAATAATAATAATCTAAATCTGTGTTTCATCTTCGACTCGTCGGCATTATACTTGTCTCATCTAAATATCGGACCCTATTGCTTACTAAAACCACAAAAGCTGTTAATCTCTATGTTTTTGGAGTCAATAATTATAAATAATAAAGAATAAGCATGGAATCATTTTTGGGGCAAATTGGGGGGTCAATTTATTGTCGTTAATAAAACTTATAGTTACCACAATTTTAATTTTAATGTTCAGACTTTTCGAAAGTTAACAGACGGAGTCACACGCAGTCATGCTTGACTTGGGGATTGTATGTCAGGGGACTAACAAATTAAAAAAGTAAAAAAAGTTAAAGTGCCGAGGAGTTTTAAAAGTTGTGTCCCTTTAACAACAACAAAGATGGCGCGTAGCCGTAGAGTGATGCCAACTATCGCCAACTATCAAGCAAGTTTTTCATTTGCACATGTGTGTTGATGGCCTTGCGTCAAAATTGATAGCTAACACAAAATGTCGATCATGTAATCGCTAGACCACACCCCCACTCGGATTCGCCCTGCGTCAGCCACTACCGTACAAAGTTCTGCAAGCGACATGCCAAATCAGACAGAACACCGACTGACCGAGTACCTAAAATCGTCATCGTGCTCCATAATTATGAAGTATTATTGACATAGATGCACAAGAAAACAACCGACCTGTTCAATGAGATGCTGCAACGGTCCAGAGGATGAAAACCACAAGGATGGCGAGATATTTTGGATCGCAAACTGCAGACAAGCACCCGACGATTCACAATCGGCAATCACATTGCTCGGGTACTAAATCTACTTGTCTCCGAAAACCTCCGAAAACCCCCAAAACCTCCGAAAACCCCTGAAAACCCCATCTAGACTAACTAAATCTATCTTCAAAGTGAAGTATTGGACATGCCTGTGAAAATTAAGTCTGATCCATGCTACATGCACCCTTATATTTGTGTTGAGAGCCGGATTTTCGACGAAATCGATGCAACAATTTCAATGCAAGGGAGGTAACTCTTGTTACTCGAAAGCACAAGTATTGATGACGTCATGTGATTAGTGCTTCCGCTCCTTCGTAAATCCTCGCAAAAACACGAAAATAAAGCCATGAACGGTGAAAGTTGCAAATATAAGTCATGATTGCAAACAATTAAGTAACAAAACACGATCTAAAGACGAATTTTCTTAATTTCTGATGAGGTTTTCGGGGGTTTTCGGAGACAAGTAGTACCGCATTAAATGCTCTCCGCCAGTTGTGTGACGTCACTCCGTCCACTGTCTGGTGTTGTAAATAGGCGCCTGCCGCGAACTGTGGCATGAGAATGTTGCCGCTGTGCTGTCAGAGCGGACGGTGTCGCTATATTCTTGCCTGTTTGTTGTTTTGTCAATTGTTCCCGATAATCTTGAGAATATAATTCATAGTGTAAATTTATATGGCAAAGCGATAATGTTGAACTTTACAGTGCGTTGTAACGGTCATAGCCGCGGTGTAGCGAAGTTCAGATTACTCCGGGCCAGTCCCAACTTCAGGTTTCTACTGAGTTTGTATTAATATCCCCATGACTAACATGTTCTTTTGTCATCAAATTAAAGAAGGGAGAAAAGCGTGCCACTTTCTTGTACATGAAGTAAATATTGATTTCACCCCAAAACTCGATTTCGTCGAAAAAGTGACGTGCGGCCGAGTGGTTACGTCTCATGCCGCGGCTGGCCATGAAAGACAAGCTAAGGATTTTAGAATGAAGCAATATTCTAAGTTTTTTTTGTTTTTTTAAATGGTTGAACGAATTTGAACCGTCGAATGTGAAGTACCTGAGCTGAGATCGATCATCAGTACTATGGAGGAGAGCCTGGGGGGCTTTTCAGAGGCTGAGTCAGTACAACTTATCAACAAGGTCGAATCAGAAACGGCGTCGGTAGTCAGTAATCGTCCCAGCAAACATTATGCACTCGGTCCGCATATTATGTAAAATATTGACCAAAACAATAGATTTCGCTAATATTTTGTCTGGGATATTTTTAGAGAGTGTTGAAACAAGTGTGAAAAAAATCACTCTGTCACTGACACACCCCATACAAACCAACCCGATTATTTCCGGAGTTCGTCAGTCTAGAGATGCTACAGATCTCTGGTCAGTCTAGAGATGCTACAGATCTCTGGTCAGTCTAGAGATGCTACAGATCTCTGGTCAGTCTAGAGATGCTACAGATCTCTGGTCAGTCTAGAGATGCTACAGATCTCTGGTCAGTCTAGAGATGCTCGCTACAGATCTCTGGTCAGTCTAGAGATGCTACAGATCTCTGGTCAGTCTAGAGATGCTACAGATCTCTGGTCAGTCTAGAGATGCTACAGATCTCTGGTCAGTCTAGAGATGCTACAGATCTCTGGTCAGTCTAGAGATGCTACAGATCTCTGGTCAGTCTAGAGATGCTACAGATCTCTGGTCAGTCTAGAGATGCTCGCTACAGATCTCTGGTCAGTCTAGAGATGCTACAGATCTCTGGTCAGTCTAGAGATGCTACAGATCTCTGGTCAGTCTAGAGATGCTACAGATCTCTGGTCAGTCTATTACGGCGTTTTGCTGATGAGCTTGTCAAATGTGGTTATATCTCACCTTATTTGGGACACATTTCCACGTATACAGTTCCTATAGTTATTTGGGTTAGTTATATATATTACAAAACCCCAAGACAGAAATTGATGCTCTTGTCTCAATCGGTTGATTGTTTTTAGGGTATTCAATGAAAAAAAACTGTAGTCATAAAATTCAAGGCGACGTTTTCCATCCTGGTGCAAAATACCAGAGACATTGATCTATAAGCTTAGATTTCTCTGAAAATACTAAGATAAATGAGCCAAAAAGTGTTGGTTACAGTATTTCACTGTGGGGTTCCAGTAGTATTGTAGATGTGCGCATGTATTGTATAGCTGGGGAGGGAAAAAACCCAAATGATAGCGTGATGGAGACAAAAAAACACCAGATGACATTTCATGTTCGTACGTAGTCCAAAACAAGTCGCGTAAGGCGAAATAACAACATTTAGTCAAGATGTCGAACTCACAGAATGAAACTGAACGCACTGCTTTTTTCACCAAGACCACATACTCGTAGTTTCGTCAGTCCACCGCTCGTGGCAAAGGCAGTGAAATCGACAAGCCATGCAGAATAGTGCGGTAGTGGTCGCGCTGAGCAGGATAACACGCTTTTCTGTATGTCTATTCTTTTTAGCTTACTGAGTTTGTTTTTAATCCAAACATATCATATCTATATGTTTTTGGAATCAGGGACCGACAAGGAATAAGATGAAATTGTTTTTAAATCGATTTCGGAAAATTAATTTTAATCATAATTTTCATATTTTTAATTTTCAGAGCTTGTTTGTAATCCAAATAAACATATGTAGGCTATATGTTTTTGGAATCAGACAATGACGAAGAATAAGATGAAATTATTTTTGGATCGTTTAATAAAAAAATAATTTTAATTACAAGTTTCCGAATTTTAATGACCAAACTCATTCATTACTTTTTAAGCCACCAAGCTGGAATGCAATACCAAAGTTCGGCCTTCGTCGAAGATTGCTTTGCCAAAATTTCAATCAATTTGATTGAAAAATGAGGGTGTGACAGTGCCGCCTCAACTTTTACAAAAAGCCCGATATGACGTCATCAAAGGTATTTATAAAAAAAAATAAAAAAAATCCGGGGATCTCATTCCCAGGAACTCTCATGTCAAATTTCATAAAGATCGGTCCAGTAGTTTCGCTCTACACGGACACACACGCACAGACACACACAGACAGACACACACACACACACACACACACACACACACACACACACACACACATACACCACGACCCTCGTCTCGATTCCCCCTCTATGTTAAAACATTTAGTCAAAACTTGACTAAATGTAAAAAGAGTAAAGTCTGAACACAAAAGTCAGACAACCATGTTCGTTTTGTGCATCATTTTCTTCAAAATTTTTGTCTGCATATGGTAAGATGGTGGTACTTCTGCTTCAAGTACCAAGGGAAAATATGGCCTTCAAAATTAAAATTGGAAGGAAACAGAGAAAGTATAGTAATGTCATTTGCAGAGAGAGAGATAAAGAGAGAGTGGGTGTGTATTGATAAAGAGAGAGTGGGTGTGTATGGATTTTTTTGTTTGTTTGTTTGCTTAACGCCCAGCCGACCACGAAGGGCCAGGGCGGTGCTGCTTTGACATATATAACGTGCGCCACACACAAGACAGAAGTCGCAGCACAGGCTTCATGTCTCACCCAGTCACATTATTCTGACACCGGACCAACCAGTCCTAGCACTAACCCCATAATGCCAGACGCCAGGCGGAGCAGCCACTAGATTGCCAATTTTAAAGTCTTAGGTATGACCCGGCCGGGGTTTGAACCCACGACCTCCCGATTACGGGGCGGACGCCTTACCACTAGGCCACCGTGTATGTGTGTGTATGGATAAAGAGACAGAGTGGGTGTGTATGGATAAAGAGACAGAGTGGGTGTGTATGGATAAAGAGAGTGGGTGTGTATGGATAAAGAGACAGAGTGGGTGTGTATGGATAAAGAGAAGGCGAAGGCGAAGGCGAAGGCGAATTTTTATTGCATCAAACACAATGTGTATGTACAAGGGGGAGAAATAGTTAGCATGTGAACAAAGTGGACTTGACCGTCCGGAAGCAAGGCAACTTAAAATCAACACCTAGCACAAGAAGTAAAAACAGAGAAGAAAAAAAAATACAGTAAGATGAAGACAAGGATTTTGGGTTGTACGATCATACCGGTCTATTTCACAATTGATTTTCTCTTTGTCTAAACGCGTAGAACACATAATTTGACAATGCAATCAGTCGTAATTTGTTGTCAGTCTGTAAAATACACAACGATGAGTTGGAGAACTGGTCAAGGTCAAAACAAGCACCAATGTACTTTTGACGGATTGCATTGTAAACTGGGCATTTAAACAGGAAGTGGTTTTCATTTTCTTCAGTTGATTTACAAAATGTACAATTTCTGGATTCAGCGTACTCGGGATTATAGCGCAGTTTATTTACCTTCAATGGTGTAATGCCCAGTCTGAACTTTGTGTACATTTTGCGTATGTACTGGTTTTCAATGACACCCAGATACTTTTCTTTTTCAAGTTCTCCTTTAAACATCCTGTATACATCAAATCTCACACTTGTATCAAGTTTACAGTGCCAGTTTTGCTCAAAGCAGTCTTGCAGACGTTGCTGAAATGTTCTAATAAACGCACATTCCCTACCTACAGACCCGTTCAACCACACATCTCCAAATCCATTCATGCAAAGGAGGCATTTAACTTGTGAGACCCAATTCTGTTTTCCCCTTTCAACTGCGTTTTTTAACATGATGTATGACATCTTTGCATATCTCGAATCCGGCATACAGTTAAGTCTCAACCAGTACTTTACGCTTCGGATATTTGCTAGGATTGACAAAGTGCATCTTCCAAGTTCCCCATACACCATCTGGTTTGGACTGTTTGACGAGATCCCGAGTAATCTTTTACAGGCATACATGTGAACCTTTTCAATCTGTGAACAGTCAAAACATCCCCATAGTTCTGAGCCATAGAGCAAGATGGGAGCAATTTGCGCATCAAATAATTTGAAAAATATGTCCATGTCGTGGCATCCTATATTCCATAAGACTTTAAAAATTTCAATGACACCTTGTTTGGCTCTGGTGATTGCGTCATTGAAAGAGAGATTCAAACGGGCTTGGGTTGTGAATGTCAGACCGAGATACTTGTAAGAGCTAGCACTTGATACTTGCGCGTTTCCGTAGAACCATTTCTCACTTTTGGCTAAATGACCACCGTTTCGAAAAACAACGACATTGGTTTTATTCATGTTTAGCCTTAACCCAAGACGCTTTGAAACGTTATGTAAGATGTTCAGTTGGTTTTGCAAACCCACTATGGACGATGATAGCAGTGCAATGTCGTCAGCGAACATCAAAAGAAACAGTTCGATCTCGCCGGGAAGCATTTGAATTCCGTGTCTGCCCTTACATATTATTTCCGAGGCAAGTTCGTTTATAAGAAACGAAAAAAGCGTTGGGCTCGCTAGACAGCCCTGCTTCAGGCCTTGTAGGCATTCAAAATAATCAGTATTGCCAGAGTTACATCGGACGCAAGAGAGAACAGATGAGTACATTGACCTAAGCATGTTAAACATTCTTCCTTTTACACCAATCTTTAATAAAACATTCCACAAAACATCCCTTTTAACGGTGTCAAACGCCTTTTGAAAGTCCACAAAAGCAACATATAACTTCTTTTTTAGTTGAAGCTGCTTGGTAACTGCTGCATAAAGAGTGAACATGTGGTCAATTGTGGAGTAATTTTTTCTAAAACCCGCCTGTGACTCAGAGAGAATGTTGTTTTCCTCAGCCCACGCTGTCAAACGGGCATTCATAATACTGGTATACAACTTGCTCACACAACTTAACAAAGAGACGCCTCTATAATTGTCAGGGTTCTCATCATCACCTTTCTTAAATATTGGTTGAATGATAGCCTTTGCCCAATCTGAAGGGTAGTCACCAGTCCTAAAAAGGTCGTTAAACAACGTCAAAAGATAGGGGACGATTGTGTCACCTGTGGTTTTTAAGAGGTCATTTAAAACGCCATCTGGTCCCGCTGCTTTCCCTTTTTTTAAGCCACTTAAAGCAGTCCTCACTTCTTCTTCGGTAATATCACTGTTGAGAATGTCGCAGTCAAGTTCGTTTTCTTCTTCAGTGTCAGTATGGTCATGTTCTTGAACATGCCTTCTATCATCATCCTCGTTAAGTACTTTCTTAAAATGATCATACCATGCCTGATTGTCAATAGTTCCTGCGGGTTTACGTTTCCTCCTGAATTTCTTTATCTCCTTCCAAAATGCATGAGAGTCAGAAATATTCAACAGCAGGCTATTCACTCTATTTTGTTTATGACTGTCTTTTTTCTGTTTGAGCACTTTGGAGTATGACTTTCTCTCCGTTAGGTATAACATCTTTAACCTGTCTTTCTCTTGTCCTGTCTTTTCCTTTTTGTACATCCGAAATGCCTTGCGTGTTTGTCTTTTTAATTTTCGGCATTCAGAATCGAACCACTTGTTGTTTTCGGAGATTAAAGGTGAGTCATTTTTAAACACCCTTTCCATTGGTTTAGCAGCGTCTTTCAAAGCACACGTAAACAACTCCACTGACCCCTCTGCGTCCTCTTTGATCATAGCTGTAGCAGCGGCCAGTTTGTTTACAAAGCTTTCAGACTGGATCAAAGTTTTGACCTCTTGCTCTTTTTCTCTGTCCCATATGAGTCTTTTTGTAGGTGGCTGTGTTGCTTCACTGATGGGAGGACGGACATGGGCACAATCGACGCTAAACGTAAACCAGAGGGGCATATGCGATGACTCAACTCTCTCATCTACGGCTAGACGTTTAGAACGTGACGATAATTCATCAGAGACAACAAAGTAATCAATGACGCTATTTCCATGTACAGAAACATATGTAAAGTGTTCTGATAAATCAGGAGTGCAGTTACCGTTTAAAATATGCATACTAAAAGATGTACAAAGGGAAAGTAGCTCCCAACCAAATTGGTTAGCCACCTTGTCCTCTGATGACCTGGTGCAAACGTAGGGATCACATCGCTTATCGGCGCTATCCATTTCATCGACAGGGCACACGTTAGATTGATACTGGCCTGTTCTTGCGTTTAAGTCTCCACAAAGAATGACCTGCAAATCTCCATGTTTTTCAAACATGTCAAGGAGACAACACTCTAACTCATCGATATGGCATTTAGTCTGTTTCGTGTTATAATATGGCGACGTGGTTGGAGGGACATAGGCTGCCATGAAAATAATGTCTCCCTCTGTATTAAGCAATGTTTTGGAAAGTTTTAAGCATAAGATATGATCATATTCAGTCTCAACATGATAGACTAACTTACTTATATCTTTCTTTACGAGAACAACGACGCCCCCTGACCTCCTACCATGACTCGTTAGCTTCCTAGCCGATTTCTGGAAGATTTGAAAATCACTAAAGTGCCGTGATAGGTCGAATGCTTTATCCAAAAATGTCTCTACAAGGACAATGGATAAAGAGAGAGAGTGGGTGTGTATGGATAAAGAGAGAGAGTGGGTGTGTATGGATAAAGAGACAGAGTGGGTGTGTATGGATAAAGAGAGAGAGTGGGTGTGTATGGATAAAGAGACAGAGTTGGTGTGTATGGATAAAGAGAGAGAGTGGGTGTGTATAGATAAAGAGACAGAGTGGGTGTGTATGGATAAAGAGACAGAGTGGGTGTGTATGGATAAAAAGAGAGAGTGGGTGTGTATGGATAAAGAGAGTAGGTGTGTATGGATAAAGAGACAGAGTGGGTGTGTATGGATAAAGAGACAGAGTGGGTGTGTATTGATAAAGAGAGTGGGTGTGTATGGATAAAGAGACAGAGTGGGTGTGTATGAATAAAGAGAGAGTGGGTGTGTATGGATAAAGACAGAGTGGGTGTGTATGGATAAAGAGACAGAGTGGGTGTGTATGGATAAAGAGAGAGAGTGGATGTGTATGGATAAAGAGACAGAGTGGGTGTGTATGGATAAAGAGAGAGAGTGGGTGTGTATGGATAAAGAGACAGAGTGGGTGTGTATGGATAAAGAGAGAGAGTGGGTGTGTATGGATAAAGAGACAGAGTGGGTGTGTATGGATAAAGAGAGAGAGTGGGTGTGTATGGATAAAGAGAGAGAGTGGGTGTGTATGGATAAAGAGAGAGAGTGGGTGTGTATGGATAAAGAGACAGAGTGGGTGTGTGTGGATAAAGAGAGTGGGTGTGTATGGATAAAGAGACAGAGTGGGTGTGTATGGATAAAGAGAGTGGGTGTGTATGGATAAAGAGAGAGAGTGGGTGTGTATGGATAAAGAGAGAGAGTGGGTGTGTATGGATAAAGAGACAGAGTGGGTGTGTATGGATAAAGAGGCAGAGTGGGTGTATATGGATAAAGAGAGAGAGTGGGTGTGTATGGATACAGAGACAGAGTGGGTGTGTATGGATAAAGAGAGTGGGTGTGTATGGATAAAGAGACAGAGTGGGTGTGTATGGATAAAGAGACAGAGTGGGTGTGTATGGATAAAGAGACAGAGTGGGTGTGTATGGATAAAGAGAGTGGGTGTCAATGGATAAAGAGAGAGAGTGGGTGTTTATGGATAAAGAGAGTGGGTGTGAATGGATAAAGAGACAGAGTGGGTGTGTATGGATAAAGAGAGTGGGTGTGTATGGATAAAGAGAGTGGGTGTGTATGGATAAAGAGAGAGAGTGAGTGTGTATGGATAAAGAGAGAGTGGGTGTGTATGGATAAAGACAGAGTGGGTGTGTATGGATAAAGACAGAGTGGGTGTGTATGGATAAAGAGAGTGGGTGTGTATGGATAAAGAGAGAGTGGGTGTGTATGGATAAAGAGAGAGTGGGTGTGTATTGATAAAGACAGAGTGGGTGTGTATGGATAAAGACAGAGTGGGTGTGTATGGATAAAGACAGAGTGGGTGTGTATGGATAAAGACAGAGTGGGTGTGTATTGATAAAGAGAGAGTGGGTTTGTATTGATAAAGAGAGTGGGTGTGTATTGATAAAGAGACAGAGTGGGTGTGTATGGATAAAGACAGAGTGGGTGTGTATTGATAAAGAGAGAGTGGGTGTGTATGGATAAAGAGACAGAGTGGGTGTGTATGGATAAAGACAGAGTGGGTGTGTATTGATAAAGAGAGTGGGTGTGTATTGATAAAGAGAGTGGGTGTGTATTGATAAAGAGAGAGAGACAGAGTGTGTGTGCATTTCTGTGACAAATATCATGATATATGAAGGATGCTGCTTTTCATAATTAAAATGTCAGAACTGTGATCTAATGTTTACTCGATATGTTTGTGTGAGCATGCCACTTTGTGTGTGTTTGGTGTTCCAGATAGAGAGAGAGAAAGTGAGAGTGAGTGGAAAGGGGGTTGTCTCCCTTTTTGCGCATTGTCTTTTGTTGCCTTTTCACTCAATTCAACAAAACACTGTCACTGCAGCATTCCAGCGTATTATTATTATTAACAACACCATCACATTTACTTTCCTTACAGTACATATGTGACCCTCCACCAGGAAATGAGTCGCATGTCACCTCGCGCGGTTCTGCGCTAGGCTTAATAAAAGTCCGGGGAGTGTCTTGTAACAGTGTGAGGGTCACCTTAGTCACAGGCTTATAACTCAAACAGTTTTCGCTCTTTTCTAAAACGTTTTTCACCACTAGATAGAGCATAAAAAACTCTTTAGAAAAATGTAAAAATATGAAAATCATGGAAAGGTGACATGCGACTCATTCCGTGGTGGAGGGTCACATATGTGATAATCTCCACAATCCTACATGCAACAACAATATCTAACACACTCCAGCATGAAACACAGTGGGTAACCTGCTATGAAACACAGTGGGTAACCTGCTATGAAACACAGTGGGTAACCTGCTATGAAACACAGTGGGTAACCTGCTATGAAACACAGTGGGTAACCTGCTATGAAACACAGTGGGTAACCTGCTATGAAACACAGTGGGTAACCTGCCATGAAACACAGTGGGTAACCTGCCATGAAACACAGTGGGTAACCTGCTATGAAACACAGTGGGTAACCTGCTATGAAACACAGTGGGTAACCTGCTATGAAACACAGTGGGTAACCTGCTATGAAACACAGTGGGTAACCTGCTATGAAACACAGTGGGTAACCTGCTATGAAACACAGTGGGTAACCTGCCATGAAACACAGTGGGTAACCTGCCATGAAACACAGTGGGTAACCTGCTATGAAACACAGTGGGTAACCTGCCATGAAACACAGTGGGTAACCTGCCATGAAACACAGTGGGTAACCTGCTATGAAACACAGTGGGTAACCTGCTATGAAAGGACACCCTTGGGACAAGTAACTGACTGACTAAGTTAAACGTGTCCATGATACGTACATTGCAGGTGGCCTAACCTGTCATGACATGTATCGACTTTGGTCAAAATAGACAAAGGGACCCCAGAAGGTGTCCGTTCATTGCAGGTGTCCACTCATCAAAGGGGCCACACATCGTAGGTACCACTGTACCGAGAAAATGCTGGAAGCAAATGTTGGACATGAAGCACAGAAACACACGATATTATACATGTGTATATAATATTATATAGCATCATCTGGAAACTAAACAGTCGCTTGCGCGTGATGCAAAGGGAAGATGGACCACAATTCAAAAGCAATACATGTACATACTACAGTAGACCCCCTTTTAACCTTTACCGTGCTTCGTGGGTCGTGGACGACCCAGAGTCTCACAAAATCGTCTTTATCTCTGAAACTATTTGGAGTTTTTAATTGAGACTTCATGTAATCTCTAGTCACCATACGAACTTCCCATTGCTCAACTTTTGAAAGATTATCTTTGTAAATAAACGATAACGAAATTTGAACTACACAGTCCGGATGATGTGGGTCGTGAACGACCCATATGAAATTTCGTACTGAATTTTACGTTGTTTAAATCCTTATTTAGATGGCGTGGGTCGTGTACGACCCATACCTTTTACGTTTAATCCTTCTTTGGAAAGTATGGGTTGACACGACCCACATCAGCCGGACTGTGCAGTCCAACGGGTGATCTGGTCAAGGTTAAGACCTCCACACATCTCGGAAAATTAGGTTTTAAAAATGAAAGAGCCTTAAATTAAAATGGGGGGGGGGGGGGAACTTTACACAGGTTACGAACAGAAATTCTGAGAAAAAAATGGTCTTTAAAAGGAGGAATATATATCCTTGAAAGGGCATCCATCTTGTCGACAGTTGCAATGAATTTTGAAATGTCCTTGACAGGGCACCTTGTTGACAGCTTCAATGCAATGTAGAAATATCCTTGACAGGGCACCTCGTCCAACAGTCCACCGCATTGTAGAAATATTATTGAAAGGGCTCCTTGTTGTCAGCTACAATGCATTGTAGAAATATCCTTGAAAG